>NC_068421.1:86596926-86754426 GCF_023373465.1 Oncorhynchus keta | reverse complement strand
CCCATCCCTCCCCCCCTCCCTCCCCTCTCCCTCCCCACTCCCCCTCTCCACACCCCTATCCTATGCCCTCTTTCCACTATCCACTCCCCCTCTCCTATCCCCACTCCCTCTCCTATCCCCACTCCCTCTCCTATCCCCACTCCCATTCTCCTATCCCCACTCCCCTCCCCCCCCCCCTCCCCCTCCCCCCCTCTCCTCCCCTGCCCTCTCCACTATCCCCCTCCCCCTCTCCACTCCCTATCCTATGCCCTCTTTCCACTATCCTCTCCCCCCATCCTCCCCCCTCTCCCCTATCCCCACTCCCCTCTCCTCCCCCTATCTTTCCCATCCTCTCCCCCTCCTTATCCCCCTCCCCCTCTCCTATCCCCACTCCCTCTCCCCTATCCCCACTCCCCCCCTCCCCCTCCCCCCACCCCTATCCCACACTCCCCCCTCCCCTATCCTATGCCCTCCCCTATCCTCTCCCCCTCTCCTATCCCCACTCCCCCCCTATCCTATGCCCTCTCTTCCACTATCCTCTCCCCCCTCTCTTATCCCCCACTCCCTCTCCCCTATCCCCACCTCCCCTCCCCCTATGCCCTCTTTCTCCTATCCCCCTCCCTCTCCTATCCCCACTCCCTCTCCTAACCCCCTCCCCTCTCCACTCCCCTCTCCACTCCCCACTCCCCCTCTCCACTCCCCTATCCTATGCCCTCTTTCCACTATCCTCTCCCCTCTCCTATCCCCACTCCCCTCTCCCCCTCTCCTATCTCTCCCCACTCCCTCCCTCTCCTATCCCCACTCCCCTATCCCCACTCCCCCCTCTCCACTCCCCCTCCCCCCTCCCCTATCCCCACTCCCCTCTCCACTCCCCCTCTCTCCCACTCCACTCCCCTCTATCCCTCCCCCTCTCCCCCTTTCCACTCCCCCCTATCCCTCACTCCCCTCCATTCCTCTCCCTCTCCTCCCCCCTCCCCACTCCCTCCCTCTCCTATCCCCACTCCCCTCTCCTCCCTCCCCCTCTCCTATCCCCCTCCCCCCTCTCCCCTCTCCACTCCCTCCCTATCCTATGCCCTCTTTCTCCTATCCTCTCCCCTCCCCTCTCCCCCTATCCCCACTCCCCTCTCCCCTCTCCCTCCCTATCCCCCTCTCCTATCCCTATCCTCCCTCTCCTATCCCCCTCCCTCTCCTATCCCCCTCCCCTCCCCTCCCCCTTCCCTCCCCATTCCCTATCCCCCCCCTCCCCCCCTCTCCCCACTCCCCCTCCACTCCCCCTCTCCACTCCCCTATCCTATGCCCTCTTTCCACTATCCTCTCCCCTCTCCTATCCCCACTCCCTCTCCTATCCCCACTCCCCCTCTCCACTCCCCTCTCTCCCCACTTCCCCTCTCCATTCTCCTATCCCCACTCCCCTCCCCACTCCCCCTCTCCTCTCCCCTCTCTCCCCTCCCCTATCCCCACTCCCCCTCTCCTCTCTCCTCTCTTCATTCAACTCCTTTCCTCCCTTCACTCCCACACAGGAAGAAAGAGAGTGAAAGAGTGAAAGAGGTTGAAAGTGTCTGTATGAATCTTGTGTTGTTCTCTGGTTTCTTTTTGGAGCCACTCAGAGCTCCTTAAGCTTGAGGAGGTAGTTTGGAGGTGGTATTGACTGTGAGGAAAACAGGATGTGAGACCACACTAAAAGGAGTTTATGGCGGAGGGGGGACATTGTTCAGGCGTGTTCCTAGCCTTGTATACAAGGAGAACGTTGAAACACCCTAGTGGGTTAAGATGTGAGGGGAAGTTTATTGGACTCACATGGGTGACATTGTTTTGTCAAAACCTAATAGCAACTTGCTCCTCATTCAGGCTGACTGCTCCAGGGAAAAGGCATAATGAGTACCAAAGTAATTCTGCTAAAGTGTTGTGATATTTTTTATGGGGCATGTCCTTGATAGTAACTTGTTGAGCAATATTTCAAAAGTGATAATTATGTGTAGAGGTCAAACAAATCTTTTGGTTATACCTTACAATAGCCTAGTCGCAATCATTATCACACAATGTGTGTTGTGGTGCATGACTTCTCCACCATGTCAATAAAAAAACACAACCGGTCCTTGTAACTATGTGAGTGGTTATCTTCGGTTCCACAGGCAGGACTACAGGCCTACAGCCAGGTCAGTGTTTGACAACTCTGGGGCCACAGGTTGCATGTTGAAATCCAGCGACAGAAGGTTGATTCTTAGATTTTTGTTTTAAGCCTATCCCAAACATGAACCCTTAATTTAACCATTCTGAGTTAACCCTAACCCTAACCTTAACCATTCTGAGTTAACCCTAACCCTAACCTTAACCATTCTGAGTTAACCCTAACCCTAACCTTAACCATTCTGAGTTAACCCTAACCCTAACCTTAACCATTCTGAGTTTAACCCTAACCCTAACCTTAACCATTCTGAGTTAACCCTAACCCTAACCATTCTGAGTTAACCCTAACCTTAACCATTCGGAGTTAACCCTAACCCTAACCTTAACCATTCTGAGTTAACCCTAACCTTAACCATTCTGAGTTAACTCTAACCCTAACCTTATCCATTCTGAGTTAACCCTAACCTTAACCATTCTGAGTTAACCCTAACCCTAACCTTAACCATTCTGAGTTAACCCTAACCATTCTGAGTTAACCCTAACCCTAACCGTAACCATTCTGAGTTAACCCTAACCCTAACCATTCTGAGTTAACCCTAACCCTAACCATTCTGAGTTAACCCTAACCCTAACCATTCTGAATTAACCCTAACCTTAACCTTAACCATTCTGAGTTAACCCTAACCCTAAACATTCTGAGTTAACCCTAACCTTAACCATTCTGAGTTAACCCTAAACTTAACCATTCTGAGTTAACCCTAACCTTAACCATTCTGAGTTAACCCCAACCTTAACCATTCTGAGTTAACCCTAACCCTAACCATTCTGAGTTAACCCTAACCTTAACCATTCTGAGTTAACCCTAACCTTAACCATTCTGAGTTAACCCTAACCTTAACCATTCTGAGTTAACCCTAACCTTAACCATTCTGAGTTAACCCTAACCCTAACCATTCTGAGTTAACCCTAACCTTAACCATTCTGAGTTAACCCTAACCTTAACCATTCTGAGTTAACCCTAACCCTAACCTTAACCATTCTGAGTTAATCCTAACCCTAACCTTAACCATTCTGAGTTAACCCTAACCTTAACCATTCTGAGTTAACTCTAACCCTAACCATTCTGAGTTAACCCTAACCCGAACCATTCTGAGTTAACCCTAACCTTAACCATTCTGAGTTAACCCTAACCCTAACCTTAACCATTCTGAGTTAACCCTAACCTTAACCATTCTGAGTTAACCCTAACCTTAACCATTCTGAGTTAACCCTAACCATTCTGAGTTAACCCTAACCTTAACCATTCTGAGTTAACCCTAACCTTAACCATTCTGAGTTAACCCTAACCTTAACCATTCTGAGTTAACCCTAACCCTAACCATTCTGAGTTAACCCTTTTTTTATTTTATTTTTATTTCACCTTTATTTAACCAGGTAGGCTAGTTGAGAACAAGTTCTCATTTGCAACTGCGACCTGGCCAAGATAAAGCATAGCAGTGTGAACAGACAACACAGAGTTACACATGGAGTAAACAATTAGCAAGTCAATAACACAGTAGAAAAAATGGGCAGTCTATATACAATGTGTGCAAAAGGCATGAGGAGGTAGGCGAATAATACAATTTTGCAGATTAACACTGGAGTGATAAATGATCAGATGGTCATGTACAGGTAGAGATATTGGTGTGCAAAAGAGCAGAAAAGTAAATAAATAAAAACAGTATAAAAACAGTATGGGAATGAGGTAGGTGAAAATGGGTGAGCTATTTACCTATAGACTATGTACAGCTGCAGCGATCGGTTAGCTGCTCGGATAGCTGATGTTTGAAGTTGGTGAGGGAGATAAAAGTCTCCAACTTCAGCGATTTTTGCAATTCGTTCCAGTCACAGGCAGCAGAGTACTGGAACGAAAGGCGGCCAAATGAGGTGTTGGCTTTAGGGATGATCAGTGAGATACACCTGCTGGAGGGCGTGCTACGGATGGGTGTTGCCATCGTGACCAGTGAACTGAGATAAGGCGGAGCTTTACTTAGCATGGACTTGTAGATGACCTGGAGCCAGTGGGTCTGGCGACGGATATGTAGTGAGGGCCAGCCGACTAGAGCATACAAGTCGCAGTGGTGGTTGGTATAAGGTGCTTTAGTGACAAAACGGATGGCACTGTGATAGACTGCATCCAGTTTGCTGAGTAGAGTGTTGGAAGCTATTTTGTAGATGACATCGCCGAAGTCGAGGATCGGTAGGATAGTCAGTTTTACTAGGGTAAGCTTGGCAGCGTGAGTGAAGGAGGCTTTGTTGCGGAATAGAAAGCCGACTCTTGATTTGATTTTTGATTGGAGATGTTTGATGTGAGTCTGGAAGGAGAGTTTGCAGTCTAGCCAGACACCTAGGTACTTATAGATGTCCACATATTCAAGGTCGGAACCATCCAGGGTGGTGATGCTAGTCGGGCATGCGGGTGCAGGCAGCGATCGGTTGAAAAGCATGCATTTGGTTTTACTCGCGTTTAAGAGCAGTTGGAGGCCACGGAAGGAGTGCTGTATGGCATTGAAGCTCGTTTGGAGGTTTGATAGCACAGTGTCCAATGACGGGCCGAAAGTATATAGAATGGTGTCGTCTGCGTAGAGGTGGATCAGGGAATCGCCCGCAGCAAGAGCAACATCATTGATATATACAGAGAAAAGAGTCGGCCCGAGAATTGAACCCTGTGGCACCCCCATAGAGACTGCCAGAGGACCGGACAGCATGCCCTCCGATTTGACACACTGAACTCTGTCTGCAAAGTAATTGGTGAACCAGGCAAGGCAGTCATCCGAAAAACCGAGGCTGTTGAGTCTGCCGATAAGAATATGGTGATTGACAGAGTCGAAAGCCTTGGCGAGGTCGATGAAGACGGCTGCACAGTACTGTCTTTTATCGATGGCGGTTATGATATCGTTTAGTACCTTGAGTGTGGCTGAGGTGCACCCGTGACCGGCTCGGAAACCAGATTGCACAGCGGAGAAGGTACGGTGGGATTCGAGATGGTCAGTGACCTGTTTGTTGACTTGGCTTTCGAAGACCTTAGATAGGCAGGGCAGGATGGATATAGGTCTATAGCAGTTTGGGTCCAGGGTGTCTCCCCCTTTGAAGAGGGGGATGACTGCGGCAGCTTTCCAATCATTGGAGATCTCAGACGATATGAAAGAGAGGTTGAACAGGCTGGTAATAGGGGTTGCGACAATGGCGGCAGATAGTTTCAGAAATAGCGGGTCCAGATTGTCAAGCCCAGCTGATTTGTACGGGTCCAGGTTTTGCAGCTCTTTCAGAACATCTGCTATCTGGATTTGGGTAAAGGAGAACCTGGAGAGGCTTGGGTGAGGAACTACGGGGGGGGGCGGAGCTGTTGGCCGAGGTTGGAGTAGCCAGGCGGAAGGCATGGCCAGCCGTTGAGAAGTGCTTATTAAAGTTTTCGATAATCATGGATTTATCGGTGGATACCGTGTTTCCTAGCCTCAGTGCAGTGGGCAGCTGGGAGGAGGTGCTCTTGTTCTCCATGGACTTCACAGTGTCCCAGAACTTTTTGGAGTTGGAGCTACAGGATGCAAACTTCTGCCTGAAGAAGCTGGCCTTAGCTTTCCTGACTGACTGCGTGTATTGGTTCCTGACTTCCCTGAACAGTTGCATATCACGGGGGCTATTCGATGCTATTGCAGTCCGCCACAGGATGTTTTTGTGCTGGTCGAGGGCAGTCAGGTCTGGAGTGAACCAAGGGCTGTATCTGTTCTTGGTTCTGCATTTTTTGAACGGAGCATGCTTATCTAAAATGGTGAGGAAGTTACTTTTAAAGAATGACCATGCATCCTCAACTGACGGGATGAGGTCAATGTCCTTCCAGGATACCCGGGCCAGGTCGATTAGAAAGGCCTGCTCACAGAAGTGATTTAGGGAGCGTTTGACAGTGATGAGGGGTGGTCGTTTGACTGCGGTTCCGTGGCGGATACAGGCGATGAGGCAGTGATCGCTGAGATCCTGGTTGAAGACAGCGGAGGTATATTTGGAGGGCCAGTTGGTCAGGATGACGTCTATGAGGGTGCCCTTGTTTACAGAGTTAGGGTTGTACCTGGTGGGTTCCTTGATGATTTGAGTGAGATTGAGGGCATCTAGCTTAGATTGTAGGACTGCCGGGGTGTTAAGCATATCCCAGTTTAGGTCACCTAACAGAACAAACTCTGAAGCTAGATGGGGGCGATCAATTCACAAATGGTGTCCAGGGCACAGCTGGGAGCTGACGGGGTCGGTAGCAGGCGGCAACAGTGAGAGACTTGTTTCTGGAGAGAGTAATTTTCAAAATTAGTAGTTCAAACTGTTTGGGTATGGACCTGGAAAGTATGACATTACTTTGCAGGCTATCTCTGCAGTAGACTGCGACTCCGCCCCCTTTGGCAGTTCTATCTTGACGGAAGATGTTATAGTTGGGTATGGAAATCTCTGAATTTTTGGTGGCCTTCCTGAGCCAGGATTCAGACACGGCAAGGACATCAGGGTTAGCAGAGTGTGCTAAAGCAGTGAGTAACCTTAACCATTCTGTGTTAATCCTAACCCTAACCTTAACCATTCTGAGTTAACCCTAACCTTAACCATTCTGAGTTAACTCTAACCCTAACCATTCTGAGTTAACCCTAACCCAAACCATTCTGAGTTAACCCTAACCCTAACCTTAACCATTCTGAGTTAACCCTAACCCGAACCATTCCGAGTTAACTCTAACCTTAACCATTCTGAGTTAACCCTAACCCTTAACCATTCTGAGTTAACCATTCTGAGTTAACCCTAACCTTAACCATTCTGAGTTAACTAACCCTAACCTAACCTAACTTAACCATTCTGAGTTAACCCTAACCTTAACCATTCTGAGTTAACCTAACCTTAACCATTCTGAGTTAACCTTAACCATTCTGAGTTAACCATTCTAACCCTAACCTTAACCATTCTGAGTTAACCCTAACCCTAACCATTCTGAGTTAACCTAACCTTAACCATTCTGAGTTAACCCTAACCTTAACCATTCTGAGTTTAACCTTAACCCCTAACCTTAACCATTCTGAGTTAACCCTAACCTTAACCATTCTGAGTTAACCCTAACCTTAACCATTCTGAGTTAACCTAACCATTCTGAGTTAACCTGAGTTAACCCTAACCTTAACCATTCTGAGTTGAGTTAACCCTAACCTTAACCATTCTGAGAGTTAACCTTACCTTAACCATTCTGAGTTAACCTAACCTTAACCATTCTGAGTTAACCCTAACCTAACCTTAACCATTCTGAGTTAACTAACCTAACCTTAACCATTCTGAGTTAACCCTAACCTTAACCATTCTGAGTTAACCTAACCTTAACCATTCTGAGTTAACTCTAACCCTAACCCTGAGTTAACCTTAACCATTCTGAGTTAACCTAACCCTAACCTTAACCATTCTGAGTTAACCCTAACCTTAACCATTCTGAGTTAACCTAACCTTAACCATTCTGAGTTAACCCTAACCTTAACCATTCTGAGTTAACCCTAACCCTAACCTTAACCATTCTGAGTTAACTCTAACCTAACCTTAACCATTCTGAGTTAACCTAACCTTAACCATTCTGAGTTTAACCTTAACCATTCTGAGTTAACCCTAACCTTAACCATTCTGAGTTAACCCTAACCTTAACCATTCTGAGTTAACCCCTAACCATTCTTAACCTTAACCATTCTGAGTTAACCTAACCTAACCCTTAACCATTCTGAGTTAACCCTAACCTTAACCATTCTGAGTTAACTCTAACCCTAACCATTCTGAGTTAACCCTAACCCTTAACCATTCTGAGTTAACCTAACCTTAACCATTCTGAGTTAACCTAACCTAACCTTAACCATTCTGAGTTAACCCTAACCTTAACCATTCTGAGTTAACCTAACCCTAACCATTCTGAGTTAACCCCTAACCTTAACCATTCTGAGTTAACCCTAACCTTAACCATTCTGAGTTAACCTAACCATTCTGAGTTAACCCTAACCTTAACCATTCTGAGTTAACCCTAACCCTAACCATTCTGAGTTAACCCTAACCTTAACCATTCTGAGTTAACCCTAACCTTAACCATTCTGAGTTAACCCTAACTTAACCATTCTGAGTTAAGTTAACCTTAACCATTCTGAGTTAACCCTAACCTTAACCATTCTGAGTTAACCTAACCCTAACCTTAACCATTCTGAGTTAACCTTAACCATTCTAACCTTAACCATTCTGAGTTTAACCTTAACCATTCTGAGTTAACCCTAACCCTAACCTTAACCATTCTGAGTTAACCCTACCCTAACCATTCTAACCATTCTAAGTTAACCATTCTAACCCTAACCTTAACCATTCTGAGTTAACCTAACCCTTAACCATTCTGAGTTAACCCTAACCTTAACCATTCTGAGTTAACCCTAACCTTAACCATTCTGAGTTAACCCTAACCCTAACCATTCTGAGTTAACCCTAACCCTAACCATTCTGAGTTTAACCTAATTCTAACCATTCTGAGTTAACCTTAACCATTCTGAGTTAACCCTAACCTTAACCATTCTGAGTTAACCCTAAACCTAACCTTAACCATTCTGAGTTAACCTAACCTTAACCATTCTGAGTTAACCCTAACCCTAACCATTCTGAGTTAACCCTAACCTTAACCATTCTGAGTTAACCCTAACCCTAACCCATTCTGAGTTAACCCTAACCCTAACCATTCTGAGTTAACCCTAACCCTAACCATTCTGAGTTAACCTAACCTTAACCATTCTGAGTTAACCCTAACCCTAACCTTAACCATTCTGAGTTAACCCTAACCTTAACCATTCTGAGTTAACCCTAACCCTAACCATTCTGAGTTAACCCTAACCTTAACCATTCTGAGTTAACCCTAACCTTAACCATTCTGAGTTAACCTAACCCTAACCTTAACCATTCTGAGTTAACTCTAACCTTAACCATTCTGAGTTAACTCTAACCCTAACCTTAACCATTCTGAGTTAACCCTAACCCTAACCATTCTGAGTTAACCCTAACCTTAACCATTCTGAGTTAACCCTAACCTTAACCATTCTGAGTTAACCCTAACCTAACCTTAACCATTCTGAGTTAACTAACCCCCTAACCATTCTGAGTTAACCATTCTGAGTTAACCCTAACCCTAACCATTCTGAGTTAACCTAACCTTAACCATTCTGAGTTAACCCTAACCTTAACCATTCTGAGTTAACCCTAACCTTAACCATTCTGAGTTAACCTAACCTTAACCATTCTGAGTTAACCCTAACCTAACCATTCTGAGTTACCCTAACCTTAACCATTCTGAGTTAACCCTAACCTTAACCATTCTGAGTTAACCCTAACCTTAACCATTCTGAGTTAACCTAACCTTAACCATTCTGAGTTAACCCTAACCTTAACCATTCTGAGTTAACCCTAGTTAACCATTCTGAGTTAACCCTAACCTTAACCATTCTGAGTTAACCCTAACCTTAACCATTCTGAGTTAACCCTAACCTTAACCATTCTGAGTTAACCCTAACCCCTTAACCATTCTGAGTTAAGTTAACCCTAACCTTAACCATTCTGAGTTAACCCTAACCTTAACCATTCTGAGTTAACCCTAACCTAACCATTCTGAGTTAACCCTAACCTTAACCATTCTGAGTTAACCCTAACCTTAACCATTCTGAGTTAACCTAACCCTAACCTTAACCATTCTGAGTTAACCCTAACCCTTAACCATTCTGAGTTAACCCTAACCTTAACCATTCTGAGTTAACCATTCTGAGTTAACCCTAACCTTAACCATTCTGAGTTAACCCTAACCCTAACCATTCTGAGTTAACCCTAACCTTAACCATTCTGAGTTAACCCTAACCTTAACCATTCTGAGTTAACCTAACCTTAACCATTCTGAGTTAACCTAACCCTAACCATTCTGAGTTAACCTAACCATTCTGAGTTAACCTTAACCATTCTGAGTTAACCTAACCCTAACCTTAACCATTCTGAGTTAATCCTAACCCTAACCTTAACCATTCTGAGTTAACCCTAACCTTAACCATTCTGAGTTAACCTAACCTTAACCATTCTGAGTTAACCCTAACCTTAACCATTCTGAGTTAACCCTAACCTTAACCATTCTGAGTTAACCCTAACCCTAACCTTAACCATTCTGAGTTAACCCTAACCTTAACCATTCTGAGTTAACCTAACCTTAACCATTCTGAGTTAACCTAACCTTAACCATTCTGAGTTAATAACCTTAACCATTCTGAGTTAACCCTAACCCTAACCTTAACCATTCTGAGTTAACCTAACCCTAACCATTCTGAGTTAACCTAACCTTAACCATTCTGAGTTAACCCTAACCTTAACCATTCTGAGTTAACCCTAACCCTAACCATTCTGAGTTAACCCTAACCTTAACCATTCTGAGTTTAACCCTAACCTAATTAACCTGAGTTAACCCTAACCATTCTAACCTTAACCATTCTGAGTTAACCCTAACCTTAACCATTCTGAGTTAACCCTAACCCTAACCTTAACCATTCTGAGTTAACCTAACCCTAACCTTAACCATTCTGAGTTAACCTAACCTTAACCATTCTGAGTTAACCTAACCTAACCTTAACCATTCTGAGTTAATTCTGAGTTAACCCTAACCCTTAACCATTCTGAGTTAACCTAACCTTAACCATTCTGAGTTAACCCTAACCTTAACCATTCTGAGTTAACCCTAACCTTAACCATTCTGAGTTAACCCTAACCTTAACCATTCTGAGTTAGTTAACCATTCTGAGTTAACCTAACCTTAACCATTCTGAGTTAACCCTAACCTTAACCATTCTGAGTTAACCTAACCTAAATTCTGAGTTAACCTAACCATTCTGAGTTTAACCTTAACCATTCTGAGTTAACCCTAACCCTAACCATTCTGAGTTAACCCTAACCTTAACCATTCTGAGTTAACCCTAACCTTAACCATTCTGAGTTAACCCTAACCCTAACCTTAACCATTCTGAGTTAACTCCTAACCCTAACCTTAACCATTCTGAGTTAACCCTAACCTTAACCATTCTGAGTTAACCCTAACCTTAACCATTCTGAGTTAACCCTAACCTAACCATTCTGAGTTACCCTAACCTTAACCATTCTGAGTTAACCCTAACCCTAACCTTAACCATTCTGAGTTAACCCCTACCATTCCCTAACCTTAACCATTCTGAGTTAACCCTAACCTTAACCATTCTGAGTTAACCTAACCTAACCATTCTGAGTTAACCTAACCCTAACCATTCTGAGTTAACCTAACCTTAACCATTCTGAGTTAACATTCTAACCCTAACCTTAACCATTCTGAGTTAACCTAACCCTAACCATTCTGAGTTAACCCCTTAACCATTCTGAGTTAACCCTAACCTAACCATTCTGAGTTAACCCTAACCTTAACCATTCTGAGTTAACCCTAACCTTAACCATTCTGAGTTAACCCTAACCTTAACCATTCTGAGTTAACCCTAACCTTAACCATTCTGAGTTAACCCTAACCTAACCTTAACCATTCTGAGTTAACCCTAACCTAACCATTCTGAGTTAACCTAACCTTAACCATTCTGAGTTAACCTAACCTTAACCATTCTGAGTTAACCCTAACCCTAACCATTCTGAGTTTAACCAACCATTCTGAGTTAACCTAACCTAACCTTAACCATTCTGAGTTAACCCTAACCTTAACCATTCTGAGTTAACCCTAACCTTAACCATTCTGAGTTAACCTAACCTTAACCATTCTGAGTTAACCCTAACCTTAACCATTCTGAGTTAACTCTAACCTTAACCATTCTGAACCTGAGTTAACCTAACCTTAACCATTCTGAGTTAACCCTAACCTTAACCATTCTGAGTTAACCCTAACCTTAACCATTCTGAGTTAACCCTAACCTTAACCATTCTGAGTTAACCCTAACCCTAACCTAACCATTCTGAGTTAACCCTAACCCCTTAACCATTCTGAGTTAACCCTAACCCTAACCATTCTGAGTTAACTCTAACCCTAACCATTCTGAGTTAACCCTAACCTTAACCATTCTGAGTTAACCCTAACCTTAACCATTCTGAGTTAACCCTAACCCTAACCTTAACCATTCTGAGTTAACCCTAACCTAACCATTCCCTAACCTAACCATTCTGAGTTAACCCTAACCTTAACCATTCTGAGTTAACCCTAACCCTAACCTTAACCATTCTGAGTTAACTAACCCTAACCTTAACCATTCTGAGTTAACCCTAACCCTAACCATTCTGAGTTTCTGAGTTTAACCATTCTGAGTTAACCCTAACCTTAACCATTCTGAGTTAACCCTAACCTTAACCATTCTGAGTTAACCCTAACCTTAACCATTCTGAGTTAACCTAACCTTAACCATTCTGAGTTAACCCTAACCTTAACCATTCTGAGTTAACCTAACCTTAACCATTCTGAGTTAACCATTCTGAGTTAACCCTAACCTAACCATTCTGAGTTAACCTAACCTTAACCATTCTGAGTTAACCCCTAACCTTAACCATTCTGAGTTAACCCTAACCTTAACCATTCTGAGTTAACCCTAACCTTAACCATTCTGAGTTAACCCTAACCTTAACCATTCTGAGTTAACCTAACCCTAACCTTAACCATTCTGAGTTAACCCTAACCTTAACCATTCTGAGTTAACCCTAACCTTAACCATTCTGAGTTAACCCTAACCTTAACCATTCTGAGTTAACCTAACCCTAACCTTAAACCATTCTGAGTTAACCCCCTAACCTTAACCATTCTGAGTTAACCCTAACCTTAACCATTCTAACCATTCTGAGTTAACCCTAACCTTAACCATTCTGAGTTAACCCTAACCCTAACCATTCTGAGTTAACCCTAATTCTAACCATTCTGAGTTAACCTAACCTTAACCATTCTGAGTTAACCTAACCTTAACCATTCTGAGTTAACCCTAACCTTAACCATTCTGAGTTAACCCTAACCTTAACCATTCTGAGTTAACCTAACCCTAACCTTAACCATTCTGAGTTAACCCTAACCTTAACCATTCTGAGTTAACCCTAACCTTAACCATTCTGAGTTAACCCTAACCTTAACCATTCTGAGTTAACCCTAACCTAACCATTCTGAGTTAACCCTAACCTTAACCATTCTGAGTTAACCCTAACCCTAACCATTCTGAGTTAACCCTAAACCTAACCATTCTGAGTTAACCCTAACCTTAACCATTCTGAGTTAACCTAACCCTAACCTTAACCATTCTGAGTTAACCTAACCTAACCTTAACCATTCTGAGTTAACCTAACCCTTAACCATTCTGAGTTAACCCTAACCCTAACCATTCTGAGTTAACCTAACCTAACCATTCTGAGTTAACTCTAACCCTAACCATTCTGAGTTAACCCTAACCCTAACCATTCT
Organism: Oncorhynchus keta; assembly: GCF_023373465.1. Classification (NCBI taxonomy): domain Eukaryota; kingdom Metazoa; phylum Chordata; class Actinopteri; order Salmoniformes; family Salmonidae; genus Oncorhynchus; species Oncorhynchus keta. The sequence goes on along the minus strand of NC_068421.1, from coordinate 86,740,820 downwards.
GAGTTAACCCTAACCTTAACCATTCTGAGTTAACCCTAACCCTAACCTTAACCATTCTGAGTTAACCCTAACCCTAACCATTCTGAGTTAACTCTAACCCTAACCTTAACCATTCTGAGTTAACCCTAACCTTAACCCTTCTGAGTTAACCTAACCCTAACCTTAACCATTCTGAGTTAACCCTAACCCTAACCATTCTGAGTTACCCTAACCTTAACCATTCTGAGTTAACCCTAACCTTAACCATTCTGAGTTAACCCTAACCCTAACCATTCTGAGTTAACCCTAACCTTAACCATTCTGAGTTAACCCTAACCTTAACCATTCTGAGTTAACCCTAACCCGAACCATTCTGAGTTAACTCTAACCCTAACCTTAACCATTCTGAGTTAACCCTAACCTTAACCATTCTGAGTTAACCTAACCCTAACCTTAACCATTCTGAGTTAATCTAACCCTAACCTTAACCATTCTGAGTTAACCCTAACCTTAACCATTCTGAGTTAACCCTAACCCTAACCTTAACCATTCTGAGTTAACCCTAACCTAACCTTAACCATTCTGAGTTAACCCTAAACCTAACCTTAACCATTCTGAGTTAACCTAACCTTAACCATTCTGAGTTAACCCTAACCTTAACCATTCTGAGTTAACCCTAACCTTAACCATTCTGAGTTAACCCTAACCCTAACCATTCTGAGTTAGTTAACCCTAACCTTAACCATTCTGAGTTAACCCCTAACCTTAACCATTCTGAGTTAACCCTAACCTTAACCATTCTGAGTTAACCTAACCTTAACCATTCTGAGTTAACTAACCTAACCCTGAGTTAACCTAACCATTCTGAGTTAACATTCTAACCCTAACCTTAACCATTCTGAGTTAACCCTAACCTTAACCATTCTGAGTTAACCCTAACCCTTAACCATTCTGAGACCTAACCTTAACCATTCTGAGTTAACCCTAACCTTAACCATTCTGAGTTAACCCTAACCTAACCTTAACCATTCTGAGTTAACCTAACCTTAACCATTCTGAGTTAACCCTAACCTTAACCATTCTGAGTTAACCCTAACCCTAACCATTCTGAGTTAACCTAACCTTAACCATTCTGAGTTAACCCTAACCTTAACCATTCTGAGTTAACCCTAACCTTAACCATTCTGAGTTAACCCTAACCTTAACCATTCTGAGTTAACCTAACCCTAACCATTCTGAGTTAACCCTAAGTTAACCATTCTGAGTTAACCTAACCCTAACCTTAACCATTCTGAGTTAACCCTAACCTTAACCATTCTGAGTTAACCCTAACCTAACCATTCTGAGTTAACCCTAACCTTAACCATTTCTAACCTTAACCATTCTGAGTTAACCTAACCCTAACCTTAACCATTCTGAGTTAACCCTAACCTTAACCATTCTGAGTTAACCTAACCCTAACCTTAACCATTCTGAGTTAACCCTAACCTAACCTTAACCATTCTGAGTTAATCTAACCCTAACCTTAACCATTCTGAGTTAACCCTAACCTTAACCATTCTGAGTTAACCCTAACCTTAACCATTCTGAGTTTAACCCTAACCTTAACCATTCTGAGTTAATCCTAACCCTAACCTTAACCATTCTGAGTTAACCCTAACCTTAACCATTCTGAGTTAACTCTAACCTTAACCATTCTGAGTTAACCTAACCTTAACCATTCTGAGTTAACCTAACCTTAACCATTCTGAGTTAACCTAACCCTAACCTTAACCATTCTGAGTTAACCCTAACCTAACCATTCTGAGTTAACCTAACCCTAACCTTAACCATTCTGAGTTAACCCTAACCTTAACCATTCTGAGTTAACCCTAACCCTAACCTTAACCATTCTGAGTTAACCTAACCCTAACCTTAACCATTCTGAGTTAAGTTAACCATTCTGAGTTAACCCTAACCTTAACCATTCTGAGTTAACCCTAACCTTAACCATTCTGAGTTAACCTAACCCTAACCTTAACCATTCTGAGTTAAGTTAACCCTAACCTTAACCATTCTGAGTTAACCTAACCCTTAACCATTCTGAGTTAACCTAACCCTAAATTCTTAACCATTCTGAGTTACCCTAACCCTAACCATTCTGAGTTAACCCTAACCTTAACCATTCTGAGTTAAACCCTAACCCTAACCTTAACCATTCTGAGTTAACCCTAACCTTAACCATTCTGAGTTAACCTAACCTTAACCATTCTGAGTTAACCTAACCTTAACCATTCTGAGTTAACCTAACCTTAACCATTCTGAGTTAACCCTAACCTTAACCATTCTGAGTTAACCCTAACCTTAACCATTCTGAGTTAACCCTAACCTTAACCATTCTGAGTTAACCCTAACCTTAACCATTCTGAGTTAACCATTCTGAGTTAACCCTAACCCTAACCATTCTGAGTTAACCCTAACCTTAACCATTCTGAGTTACCCTAACCTTAACCATTCTGAGTTAACCTAACCCCATTCCTTAACCATTCTGAGTTAACCTAACCTTAACCATTCTGAGTTAACCCTAACCTTAACCATTCTGAGTTAACTAACCCTAACCTTAACCATTCTGAGTTAACCCTAACCTTAACCATTCTGAGTTAACCATTCTGAGTTAACCTAACCCTAACTTAACCATTCTGAGTTAACCCTAACCTTAACCATTCTTCTAACCTAACCATTCTGAGTTAACCTTAACCTTAACCATTCTGAGTTAACCCTAACCTTAACCATTCTGAGTTAACCCTAACCTAACCTTAACCATTCTGAGTTAACCCTAACCTTAACCATTCTGAGTTAACATTCTAACCCTAACCTTAACCATTCTGAGTTAACCCTAACCTTAACCATTCTGAGTTAACCCTAACCTTAACCATTCTGAGTTAACCCTAACCTTAACCATTCTGAGTTAACCCTAACCTTAACCATTCTGAGTTAACCCTAACCTTAACCATTCTGAGTTAACCCTAACCTAACCTTAACCATTCTGAGTTAACCCTAACCTTAACCATTCTGAGTTAACCCTAACCTTAACCATTCTGAGTTAACCTAACCCTAACCTTAACCATTCTGAGTTAACCTAACCTAACCTTAACCATTCTGAGTTAACCCTAACCTTAACCATTCTGAGTTAACCCTAACCTTAACCATTCTGAGTTAACCCTAACCTTAACCATTCTGAGTTAACCCTAACCTTAACCATTCTGAGTTAACCCTAACCTTAACCATTCTGAGTTAACCTAACCCCTTAACCATTCTGAGTTAACCCTAACCTTAACCATTCTGAGTTAACCTAGCCTAACCATTCTGAGTTAACCCTAACCTTAACCATTCTGAGTTAACCTAACCTTAACCATTCTGAGTTAACCCTAACCTTAACCATTCTGAGTTAACCCTAACCTTAACCATTCTGAGTTAACCCTAACCTTAACCATTCTGAGTTAACCCTAACCTTAACCATTCTGAGTTAACCCTAACCTTAACCATTCTGAGTTAACCCTAACCTTAACCATTCTGAGTTAACCTAACCCTAACCTTAACCATTCTGAGTTAACCCTAACCTTAACCATTCTGAGTTAACCCTAACCTTAACCATTCTGAGTTAACCTAACCCTAACCTTAACCATTCTGAGTTAATCCCCTAACCTTAACCATTCTGAGTTAACCCTAACCTTAACCATTCTGAGTTAACCCTAACCTAACCATTCTGAGTTAACCCTAACCCTAACCATTCTGAGTTAACCCTAACCTTAACCATTCTGAGTTAACCCTAACCCTAACCTTAACCATTCTGAGTTAACCCTAACCTTAACCATTCTGAGTTAACCCTAACCTTAACCATTCTGAGTTAACCCTAACCTTAACCATTCTGAGTTAACCCTAACCCTAACCTTAACCATTCTGAGTTAACTCTAACCCTAACCTTAACCATTCTGAGTTAACCCTAACCTTAACCATTCTGAGTTAACCCTAACCTTAACCATTCTGAGTTAACCCTAACCTTAACCATTCTGAGTTAACCCTAACCCTAACCATTCTGAGTTAACCCTAACCTTAACCATTCTGAGTTAACCCTAACCTTAACCATTCTGAGTTAACCCTAACCCTAACCATTCTGAGTTAAGCATTCTGAGTTAACCCTAACCTTAACCATTCTGAGTTAACCCTAACCTTAACCATTCTGAGTTAACCCTAACCTTAACCATTCTGAGTTAACCCTAACCTTAACCATTCTGAGTTAACCCTAACCTTAACCATTCTGAGTTAACCCTAACCTTAACCATTCTGAGTTAACCCTAACCTTAACCATTCTGAGTTAACCCTAACCTTAACCATTCTGAGTTTAACCTTAACCATTCTGAAACCCTAACCTTAACCATTCTGAGTTAACCTAACCTTAACCATTCTGAGTTAACCCTAACCTTAACCATTCTGAGTTAACCCTAACCTTAACCATTCTGAGTTAACCCTAACCCTAACCATTCTGAGTTAACCCTAACCTTAACCATTCTGAGTTAACCCTAACCTTAACCATTCTGAGTTAACCCTAACCCTAACCTTAACCATTCTGAGTTAATCCCCTAACCTTAACCATTCTGAGTTAACCCTAACCTAACCATTCTGAGTTAACCCTAACCTTAACCATTCTGAGTTAACCTAACCTTAACCATTCTGAGTTAACTCTAACCCTAACCTTAACCATTCTGAGTTAACCCTAACCTTAACCATTCTGAGTTAACCCTAACCTTAACCATTCTGAGTTTAACCCCTAACCATTCTAACCATTCTGAGTTAACCCTAACCTTAACCATTCTGAGTTAACCTAACCTTAACCATTCTGAGTTAACCCTAACCTTAACCATTCTGAGTTAACCCTAACCTTAACCATTCTGAGTTAACCCTAACCTTAACCATTCTGAGTTAACCCTAACCTTAACCATTCTGAGTTAACCCTAACCCTAACCATTCTGAGTTAACCCTAACCTTAACCATTCTGAGTTAACCCTAACCTTAACCATTCTGAGTTAACCCTAACCCTAACCTTAACCATTCTGAGTTAATCCTAACCCTAACCTTAACCATTCTGAGTTAACCCTAACCTTAACCATTCTGAGTTAACCCTAACCCTAACCATTCTGAGTTAACCCTAACCTTAACCATTCTGAGTTAACCCTAACCTTAACCATTCTGAGTTAACCCTAACCCCTAACCTGAACCATTCTGAGTTAACCCTAACCCTTAACCATTCTGTTAAGTTAACCCTAACCTAACCATTCTGAGTTAACCTAACCTTAACCATTCTGAGTTTAACCCTAACCTTAACCATTCTGAGTTAACCTAACCCTAACCTTAACCATTCTGAGTTAACCCTAACCTAACCATTCTGAGTTAACCCTAACCTTAACCATTCTGAGTTAACCTAACCTTAACCATTCTGAGTTAACCTAACCTTAACCATTCTGAGTTAACCCTAACCTTAACCATTCTGAGTTAACCCTAACCTTAACCATTCTGAGTTAACCCTAACCTAACCATTCTGAGTTAACCCTAACCTTAACCATTCTGAGTTAACCCTAACCTTAACCATTCTGAGTTAACCCTAACCTTAACCATTCTGAGTTAACCCCTAACCTTAACCATTCTGAGTTAAGTTAACCATTCTGAGTTAACCCTAACCTTAACCATTCTGAGTTAACCCTAACCCTAACCTTAACCATTCTGAGTTAACCCTAACCTTAACCATTCTGAGTTAACCCTAACCTTAACCATTCTGAGTTAACCCTAACCTTAACCATTCTGAGTTAACCTAACCTTAACCATTCTGAGTTAACCCTAACCATTCTGAGTTAACCCTAACCTTAACCATTCTGAGTTAACCCTAACCCTAACCTTAACCATTCTGAGTTAACCCTAACCTTAACCATTCTGAGTTAACCCTAACCTTAACCATTCTGAGTTAACCCTAACCCCTAACCTTAACCATTCTGAGTTAACCCTAACCTTAACCATTCTGAGTTAACCCTAACCTTAACCATTCTGAGTTAACCTAACCCTAACCTTAACCATTCTGAGTTAACCCCTAACCTTAACCATTCTGAGTTAACCTAACCCTAACCATTCTGAGTTAACCTTAACCATTCTGAGTTAACCCTAACCTTAACCATTCTGAGTTAACCTAACCTTAACCATTCTGAGTTAACCCTAACCCTAACCATTCTGAGTTAACCTAAGTTAACCATTCTGAGTTAACCCTAACCTTAACCATTCTGAGTTAACCCTAACCCTAACCATTCTGAGTTAACCCTAACCTTAACCATTCTGAGTTAACCCTAACCTTAACCATTCTGAGTTAACCTACCCTAACCTTAACCATTCTGAGTTAACCCTAACCTTAACCATTCTGAGTTAACCTAACCTTAACCATTCTGAGTTAACCCTAACCTTAACCATTCTGAGTTAACCCTAACCTAACCTTAACCATTCTGAGTTAACCCTAACCTTAACCATTCTGAGTTAACCTAACCTTAACCATTCTGAGTTAACCCTAACCCTAACCTTAACCATTCTGAGTTAACCCTAACCCTAACCATTCTGAGTTAACCTAACCTTAACCATTCTGAGTTAACCCTAACCTTAACCATTCTGAGTTAACCTAACTAACCTTAACCATTCTGAGTTAACCCTAACCTTAACCATTCTGAGTTAACCCTAACCTTAACCATTCTGAGTTAACCCTAACCTTAACCATTCTGAGTTAACCCTAACCTTAACCATTCTGAGTTAACCCTAACCTTAACCATTCTGAGTTAACCCTAACCTTAACCATTCTGAGTTAACCCTAACCTTAACCATTCTGAGTTAACCCTAACCTTAACCATTCTGAGTTAACCCTAACCTTAACCATTCTGAGTTAACCTAACCTAACCATTCTAACCCTAACTTAACCATTCTGAGTTAACCCTAACCTTAACCATTCTGAGTTAACCCTAACCTTAACCATTCTGAGTTAACCTAACCTTAACCATTCTGAGTTAACCTAACCCTAACCTTAACCATTCTGAGTTAACCTAAGTTAACCATTCTGAGTTAACCCTAACCCTTAACCATTCTGAGTTAACCCTAACCTTAACCATTCTGAGTTAACCCTAACCTTAACCATTCTGAGTTAACCCTAACCTTAACCATTCTGAGTTAACCCTAACCTTAACCATTCTGAGTTAACCTAACCTAACCATTCTGAGTTAACCCTAACCTTAACCATTCTGAGTTAACCTAACCCTAACCTTAACCATTCTGAGTTAACCTAACCTTAACCATTCTGAGTTAACCCTAACCTTAACCATTCTGAGTTAACCCTAACCTTAACCATTCTGAGTTAACCCTAACCTTAACCATTCTGAGTTAACCCTAACCTTAACCATTCTGAGTTAACCCTAACCTAACCTTAACCATTCTGAGTTAACCCTAACCTTAACCATTCTGAGTTAACCTAACCCTAACCTTAACCATTCTGAGTTAACCCTAACCTAACCATTCTGAGTTAACCCTAACCTTAACCATTCTGAGTTAACCCTAACCTTAACCATTCTGAGTTAACCTAACCCTTAACCATTCTGAGTTAACCCTAACCTTAACCATTCTGAGTTAACCCTAACCTTAACCATTCTGAGTTAACCCCCTAACCTTAACCATTCTGAGTTAACCTAACCTTAACCATTCTGAGTTAACCCTAACCTTAACCATTCTGAGTTAACCCTAACCTTAACCATTCTGAGTTAACCCTAACCTTAACCATTCTGAGTTAACCCTAACCTTAACCATTCTGAGTTAACCCTAACCTTAACCATTCTGAGTTAACCTAACCTTAACCATTCTGAGTTAACCTAACCCTAACCTTAACCATTCTGAGTTAACCTAACCTTAACCATTCTGAGTTAACCTAACCTAACCATTCTGAGTTAACCATTCTGAGTTAACCCTAACCTTAACCATTCTGAGTTAACCTAACCCTAACCTTAACCATTCTGAGTTAACCTAACCCTAACCTTAACCATTCTGAGTTAACCCTAACCTTAACCATTCTGAGTTAACCCTAACTTAACCATTCTGAGTTAACCCTAACCTTAACCATTCTGAGTTAACCCTAACCTTAACCATTCTGAGTTAACCCTAACCTTAACCATTCTGAGTTAACCCTAACCTTAACCATTCTGAGTTAACCTAACCTTAACCATTCTGAGTTAACCCTAACCTTAACCATTCTGAGTTAACCCTAACCTTAACCATTCTGAGTTAACCCTAACCTTAACCATTCTGAGTTAACCCTAACCTTAACCATTCTGAGTTAACCCTAACCCTAACCTTAACCATTCTGAGTTAACCTAACCTAACCCTTAACCATTCTGAGTTAACCCTAACCTTAACCATTCTGAGTTAACCCTAACCTAACCATTCTGAGTTAACCTTAACCATTCTGAACCTTAACCATTCTGAGTTAACCTAACCTTAACCATTCTGAGTTAACCCCTAACCTTAACCATTCTGAGTTAACCTAACCTAACCATTCTGAGTTAACCTAACCTTAACCATTCTGAGTTAACCCTAACCTTAACCATTCTGAGTTAACCTAACCCTAACCTTAACCATTCTGAGTTAACCCTAACCTAACCATTCTGAGTTAACCCTAACCTTAACCATTCTGAGTTAACCCTAACCTTAACCATTCTGAGTTAACCCTAACCCTAACCTTAACCATTCTGAGTTAACCCTAACCCTAACCTTAACCATTCTGAGTTAACCCTAACCTTAACCATTCTGAGTTAACCCTAACCTTAACCATTCTGAGTTAACCCTAACCCTAACCTTAACCATTCTGAGTTAACCCTAACCTTAACCATTCTGAGTTAACCCTAACCTTAACCATTCTGAGTTAACCCTAACCTTAACCATTCTGAGTTAACCCTAACCTTAACCATTCTGAGTTAACCCTAACCTTAACCATTCTGAGTTAACCCTAACCTTAACCATTCTGAGTTAACCCTAAGTTAACCATTCTGAGTTAACCCCTAACCTTAACCATTCTGAGTTAACCTAACCTTAACCATTCTGAGTTAACCCTAACCTTAACCATTCTGAGTTAACCTAACCTTAACCATTCTGAGTTAACCCTAACCTTAACCATTCTGAGTTAACCCCTAACCTTAACCATTCTGAGTTAACCTAACCTTAACCATTCTGAGTTAACCTAACCTTAACCATTCTGAGTTAACCCTAACCTTAACCATTCTGAGTTAACCCTAACCTTAACCATTCTGAGTTAACCTAACCTTAACCATTCTGAGTTAACCTAACCTTAACCATTCTGAGTTAACCATTCTGAGTTAACCCTAACCTTAACCATTCTGAGTTAACCCTAACCATTCTGAGTTAACCTAACCTTAACCATTCTGAGTTAACCCTAACCTTAACCATTCTGAGTTAACCCTAACCTTAACCATTCTGAGTTAACCCTAACCTTAACCATTCTGAGTTAACCCTAACCTTAACCATTCTGAGTTAACCCTAACCCTAACCTTAACCATTCTGAGTTAACCTAACCTTAACCATTCTGAGTTAACCTAACCTTAACCATTCTGAGTTAACCCTAACCTTAACCATTCTGAGTTAACCCTAACCTTAACCATTCTGAGTTAACCTAACCTTAACCATTCTGTTAAGTTAACCCTAACCTTAACCATTCTGAGTTAACCTAACCTTAACCATTCTGAGTTAACCCTAACCTTAACCATTCTGAGTTAACCCTAACCTTAACCATTCAGTTAAGTTAACCCTAACCTTAACCATTCTGAGTTAACCCTAACCCTAACCATTCTGAGTTAACCTAACCCTAACCATTCTAACCATTCTGAGTTAACCATTCTGAGTTAACCTAACCTTAACCATTCTGAGTTAACCCTAACCTTAACCATTCTGAGTTAACCTAACCTTAACCATTCTGAGTTAACCCCTAACCATTCTGAGTTAACCCTAACCTTAACCATTCTGAGTTAACCTAACCTAACCTTAACCATTCTGAGTTAACCCCTAACCTTAACCATTCTGAGTTAACCCTAACCTTAACCATTCTGAGTTAACCTAACCTTAACCATTCTGAGTTAACCCTAACCCTAACCTTAACCATTCTGTTAGTTAACCCTAACCTTAACCATTCTGAGTTAACCTAACCTTAACCATTCTGAGTTAACCCTAACCTTAACCATTCTGAGTTAACCCTAACCTTAACCATTCTGAGTTAGTTAACCCTAACCTTAACCATTCTGAGTTAACCTAACCTTAACCATTCTGAGTTAACCCCTAACCTTAACCATTCTGAGTTAACCCTAACCTTAACCATTCTGAGTTAACTAACCATTCTAACCTAACCTTAACCATTCTGAGTTAACCCTAACCTTAACCATTCTGAGTTAACCCTAACCCTAACCTTAACCATTCTGAGTTTAACCCTAACCTTAACCATTCTGAGTTAACCTAACCTTAACCATTCTGAGTTAACCCTAACCTTAACCATTCTGAGTTAACCCTAACCTAACCTTAACCATTCTGAGTTAACTCTAACCTAACCTTAACCATTCTGAGTTAACCCTAACCTTAACCATTCTGAGTTAACCTAACCTTAACCATTCTGAGTTAACCCTAACCTTAACCATTCTGAGTTAACCCTAACCTTAACCATTCTGAGTTAACCTAACCTTAACCATTCTGAGTTAACCTAACCTTAACCATTCTGAGTTAACCCTAACCTTAACCATTCTGAGTTAGTTAACCATTCTGAGTTAACCCTAACCTTAACCATTCTGAGTTAACCCTAACCTTAACCATTCTGAGTTAACCTAACCTTAACCATTCTGAGTTAACCTAACCTTAACCATTCTGAGTTAACCCTAACCTTAACCATTCTGAGTTAACCCTAACCTTAACCATTCTGAGTTAATCCTAACCTAACCTTAACCATTCTGAGTTAACCTTAACCATTCTGAGTTAACCCTAACCCTTAACCATTCTGAGTTAACCTAACCTTAACCATTCTGAGTTAACCCTAACCTTAACCATTCTGAGTTAACCCTAACCCCTTAACCATTCTGAGTTAACCCTAACCTTAACCATTCTGAGTTAACCTAACCTAACCTTAACCATTCTGAGTTTAACCCTAACCTTAACCATTCTGAGTTAACCTAACCTTAACCATTCTGAGTTAACCCTAACCTAACCATTCTGAGTTAACCCTAACCCTTAACCATTCTGAGTTAACCCTAACCTTAACCATTCTGAGTTAACCCTAACCTTAACCATTCTGAGTTAACCCTAACCTTAACCATTCTGAGTTAACCCTAACCTTAACCATTCTGAGTTAACCTAACCTAACCTTAACCATTCTGAGTTAACCTAACCCTAACCTTAACCATTCTGAGTTAACCTAACCTTAACCATTCTGAGTTAACCCTAACCTTAACCATTCTGAGTTAACCTAACCTTAACCATTCTGAGTTAACCCTAACCTAACCATTCTGAGTTAACCCTAACCTTAACCATTCTGAGTTAACCCTAACCTTAACCATTCTGAGTTAACCTAACCCTTAACCATTCTGAGTTAACCTAACCTTAACCATTCTGAGTTAACCCTAACCTTAACCATTCTGAGTTAACCCTAACCTAACCTTAACCATTCTGAGTTAACCCTAACCCTAACCTTAACCATTCTGAGTTAACCCTAACCTTAACCATTCTGAGTTAACCCTAACCTTAACCATTCTGAGTTAACCTAACCCTAACCCTTACCTAACCTTAACCATTCTGAGTTAACCTAACCTTAACCATTCTGAGTTAACCCCTAACCTTAACCATTCTGAGTTAACCTAACCTTAACCATTCTGAGTTAACCTAACCTTAACCATTCTGAGTTAACCCTAACCTTAACCATTCTGAGTTAACCCCCTAACCTTAACCATTCTGAGTTAACCTAACCTTAACCATTCTGAGTTAACCTAACCTTAACCATTCTGAGTTAACCTAACCTTAACCATTCTGAGTTTAACCCTAACCTTAACCATTCTGAGTTAACTTAACCATTCTGAGTTAACCCTAACCTTAACCATTCTGAGTTAACCCTAACCTTAACCATTCTGAGTTAACCTAACCCTTAACCATTCTGAGTTAACCTAACCTTAACCATTCTGAGTTAACCCTAACCTTAACCATTCTGAGTTAACCTAACCCTAACCTTAACCATTCTGAGTTAACCCTAACCTTAACCATTCTGAGTTAACCTAACCCTAACCTTAACCATTCTGAGTTAACCCTAACCTTAACCATTCTGAGTTAAGTTAACCCTAACCTTAACCATTCTGAGTTAACTCCCTAACCTTAACCATTCTGAGTTAACCCTAACCTTAACCATTCTGAGTTAACCCTAACCTTAACCATTCTGAGTTAACCCTAACCTTAACCATTCTGAGTTAACCTAACCTTAACCATTCTGAGTTAACCCTAACCTTAACCATTCTGAGTTAACCCTAACCTTAACCATTCTGAGTTAACCTAACCTTAACCATTCTGAGTTAACCCTAACCTTAACCATTCTGAGTTTAACCTAACCTTAACCATTCTGAGTTAACCCTAACCTAACCATTCTGAGTTAACCCTAACCTTAACCATTCTGAGTTAAGTTAACCTAACCTTAACCATTCTGAGTTACCTAACCCTAACCTTAACCATTCTGAGTTAACCTAACCTTAACCATTCTGAGTTAACCCTAACCTTAACCATTCTGAGTTAACCCTAACCTTAACCATTCTGAGTTAACCCCTAACCTTAACCATTCTGAGTTAACCTAACCTAACCATTCTGAGTTAACCCTAACCTTAACCATTCTGAGTTAACCCTAACCTTAACCATTCTGAGTTAACCCTAACCTTAACCATTCTGAGTTAACCTAACCTTAACCATTCTGAGTTAACCCTAACCTAACCATTCTGAGTTAACCCTAACCTTAACCATTCTGAGTTAACCTAACCTTAACCATTCTGAGTTAACCCTAACCTTAACCATTCTGAGTTAACCCTAACCTTAACCATTCTGAGTTAACCCTAACCTTAACCATTCTGAGTTAACCCTAACCTTAACCATTCTGAGTTAACCCCTAACCTTAACCATTCTGAGTTAACCCTAACCTAACCATTCTGAGTTAACCCTAACCTTAACCATTCTGAGTTAACCTAACCTTAACCATTCTGAGTTAGCCCCTAACCTTAACCATTCTGAGTTAACCTAACCTTAACCATTCTGAGTTAACCCTAACCCTAACCTTAACCATTCTGTTAAGTTAACCCTAACCTTAACCATTCTGAGTTAACCTAACCTAACCATTCTGAGTTAACCTAACCTTAACCATTCTGAGTTAACCCTAACCTTAACCATTCTGAGTTAACCCCCTAACCTTAACCATTCTGAGTTAATCCTAACCCTAACCTTAACCATTCTGAGTTAACCTAACCTTAACCATTCTGAGTTAACCCTAACCTTAACCATTCTGAGTTAACCATTCTGAGTTAACCCTAACCTTAACCATTCTAGTTAACCTAACCTTAACCATTCTGAGTTAACCCTAACCTTAACCATTCTGAGTTAACCATTCTGAGTTAACCCTAACCTTAACCATTCTGAGTTAACCCTAACCTTAACCATTCTGAGTTAACCTAACCTTAACCATTCTGAGTTAACTCTAACCCTAACCTTAACCATTCTGAGTTAACTCTAACCCTAACCTTAACCATTCTGAGTTAACCCTAACCTTAACCATTCTGAGTTAACCCTAACCTTAACCATTCTGAGTTAACCCTAACCTTAACCATTCTGAGTTAACCCTAACCTTAACCATTCTGAGTTAACCCTAACCCTAACCATTCTGAGTTAACCCTAACCTTAACCATTCTGAGTTAACCATTCTGAGTTAACCCTAACCTTAACCATTCTGAGTTAACCCTAACCTTAACCATTCTGAGTTAACCATAACCTTAACCATTCTGAGTTAACCCTAACCTTAACCATTCTGAGTTAACCCTAACCCTAACCTTAACCATTCTGAGTTAACCCTAACCTTAACCATTCTGAGTTTAACCTAACCTTAACCATTCTGAGTTAACCCTAACCTTAACCATTCTGAGTTAACCTAACCTTAACCATTCTGAGTTAACCTAACCTTAACCATTCTGAGTTAACCTAACCTAACCTTAACCATTCTGAGTTAACTCTAACCCTAACCTTAACCATTCTGAGTTAACCCTAACCTTAACCATTCTGAGTTAACCCTAACCTTAACCATTCTGAGTTAACCCTAACCCTAACCATTCTGAGTTAACCCTAACCTTAACCATTCTGAGTTAACCCTAACCTTAACCATTCTGAGTTAACCCTAACCTTAACCATTCTGAGTTAACCCCTAACCTTAACCATTCTGAGTTAACCCTAACCTTAACCATTCTGAGTTAACCCTAACCTTAACCATTCTGAGTTAACCCTAACCTTAACCATTCTGAGTTAACCCTAACCTTAACCATTCTGAGTTAACCCTAACCTTAACCATTCTGAGTTAACTCTAACCCATTCTGAGTTAACTCTAACCCTAACCTTAACCATTCTGAGTTAACCCTAACCATTCTGAGTTAACCCTAACCTTAACCATTCTGAGTTAACCCTAACCTTAACCATTCTGAGTTAATCCTAACCCTAACCTTAACCATTCTGAGTTAATCCTAACCCTAACCTTAACCATTCTGAGTTAACCCTAACCTTAACCATTCTGAGTTAACCCTAACCCTAACCATTCTGAGTTAACCCTAACCTTAACCATTCTGAGTTAACCCTAACCTTAACCATTCTGAGTTAACCCTAACCTTAACCCTTCTGAGTTAACCCTAACCCTAACCTTAACCATTCTGAGTTAACTCTAACCCTAACCTTAACCATTCTGAGTTAACCCTAACCTTAACCATTCTGAGTTAACCCTAACCTTAACCATTCTGAGTTAACCTAACCTTAACCATTCTGAGTTAACCTAACCTTAACCATTCTGAGTTAACCCTAACCTAACCTTAACCATTCTGAGTTAACCTAACCTAACCATTCTGAGTTAACCCTAACCTTAACCATTCTGAGTTTAACCCTAACCTTAACCATTCTGAGTTAACCCTAACCTTAACCATTCTGAGTTAACCTAACCTTAACCATTCTGAGTTAACCCTAACCTTAACCATTCTGAGTTAACCTTAACCATTCTGAGTTAACCCTAACCTTAACCATTCTGAGTTAACCCTAACCTTAACCATTCTGAGTTAACCCTAACCTTAACCATTCTGAGTTAACCCCTAACCTTAACCATTCTGAGTTAACCTAACCTAACCATTCTGAGTTAACCCTAACCTTAACCATTCTGAGTTAACCCTAACCTTAACCATTCTGAGTTAACCCTAACCCTAACCTTAACCATTCTGAGTTAACCCTAACCCTAACCTTAACCATTCTGAGTTAACCCTAACCCTAACCATTCTGAGTTAACCCTAACCTTAACCATTCTGAGTTAACCCTAACCCTAACCATTCTGAGTTAACCCTAACCTTAACCATTCTGAGTTAACCCTAACCTTAACCATTCTGAGTTAACCCTAACCCTAACCATTCTGAGTTAACCCTAACCTTAACCATTCTGAGTTAACCCTAACCTTAACCATTCTGAGTTAACCCTAACCTTAACCATTCTGAGTTAACCCTAACCCTAACCATTCTGAGTTAACCCTAACCTTAACCATTCTGAGTTAATCCTAAACCTAACCTTAACCATTCTGAGTTAACCCTAACCTTAACCATTCTGAGTTAACTCTAACCCTAACCATTCTGAGTTAACCCTAACCTTAACCATTCTGAGTTAACCCCCTAACCCTTAACCATTCTGAGTTAACCCTAACCTTAACCATTCTGAGTTAACCCTAACCTTAACCATTCTGAGTTAACCTAACCTTAACCATTCTGAGTTAACCTAACCCTAACCTTAACCATTCTGAGTTAACCCTAACCTTAACCATTCTGAGTTAACCCTAACCTTAACCATTCTGAGTTAACCCTAACCTTAACCATTCTGAGTTAACCTAACCTTAACCATTCTGAGTTAACCTAACCTTAACCATTCTGAGTTAACCTAACCTTAACCATTCTGAGTTAACCTAACCTTAACCATTCTGAGTTAACCCTAACCTTAACCATTCTGAGTTAACCCTAACCTTAACCATTCTGAGTTAACCTAACCTAACCTTAACCATTCTGAGTTAACCTAACCTTAACCATTCTGAGTTAACCTAACCTTAACCATTCTGAGTTAACCCTAACCTTAACCATTCTGAGTTTAACCTAACCTTAACCATTCTGAGTTAACTCTAACCCTAACCTTAACCATTCTGAGTTAACCCTAACCTTAACCATTCTGAGTTAACCTAACCTTAACCATTCTGAGTTAACCCTAACCTTAACCATTCTGAGTTAACCCTAACCTTAACCATTCTGAGTTAACCCTAACCTTAACCATTCTGAGTTAACCCTTAACCATTCTGAGTTAACCTAACCTTAACCATTCTGAGTTTAACCCTAACCTTAACCATTCTGAGTTAACCCTAACCTTAACCATTCTGAGTTAACCTAACCCTAACCTTAACCATTCTGAGTTAACCCTAACCTTAACCATTCTGAGTTAACCCTAACCTTAACCATTCTGAGTTAACCCTAACCCTAACCTTAACCATTCTGAGTTAACTCTAACCCTAACCTTAACCATTCTGAGTTAACCCTAACCCTAACCATTCTGAGTTAACCCTAACCTTAACCATTCTGAGTTAACCCTAACCTTAACCATTCTGAGTTAACCCTAACCTTAACCATTCTGAGTTAACCCTAACCTTAACCATTCTGAGTTAACCCTAACCTTAACCATTCTGAGTTAACCCTAACCCTAACCTTAACCATTCTGAGTTAACCCTAACCTTAACCATTCTGAGTTAACCCTAACCTTAACCATTCTAAGTTAACCCTAACCCTAACCTTAACCATTCTGAGTTAACTCTAACCCTAACCTTAACCATTCTGAGTTAACCCTAACCTTAACCATTCTGAGTTAACCCTAACCTTAACCATTCTGAGTTAACCCTAACCTTAACCATTCTGAGTTAACCTAACCTTAACCATTCTGAGTTAACCCTAACCTTAACCATTCTGAGTTAACCCTAACCTTAACCATTCTGAGTTAACCCTAACCTTAACCATTCTGAGTTAACCTAACCTTAACCATTCTGAGTTAACCTAACCTTAACCATTCTGAGTTAACCTAACCTTAACCATTCTGAGTTAACCTAACCTTAACCATTCTGAGTTAACCTAACCTAACCTTAACCATTCTGAGTTAACCCTAACCTTAACCATTCTGAGTTAACCCTAACCTTAACCATTCTGAGTTAACCCTAACCTTAACCATTCTGAGTTTAACCCTAACCTTAACCATTCTGAGTTAACCTAACCCTAACCATTCTGAGTTAACCCTAACCTTAACCATTCTGAGTTAACCTAACCTTAACCATTCTGAGTTAACCTAACCTTAACCATTCTGAGTTAACCCTAACCTTAACCATTCTGAGTTAACCTAACCTTAACCATTCTGAGTTAACCCTAACCTAATTCCTTAACCATTCTGAGTCTAACCCTAACCTTAACCATTCTGAGTTAACTCTAACCTAACCTTAACCATTCTGAGTTAACCCTAACCTTAACCATTCTGAGTTAACCCTAACCTTAACCATTCTGAGTTAACCTAACCCTAACCTTAACCATTCTGAGTTAACCCTAACCTTAACCATTCTGAGTTAACCCTAACCTTAACCATTCTGAGTTAACCCTAACCTTAACCATTCTGAGTTAACCCTAACCCTAACCTTAACCATTCTGAGTTAACTCTAACCCTAACCTTAACCATTCTGAGTTAACCCTAACCCTAACCATTCTGAGTTAACCCTAACCTTAACCATTCTGAGTTAACCCTAACCTTAACCATTCTGAGTTAACCCTAACCTTAACCATTCTGAGTTAACCCTAACCTTAACCATTCTGAGTTAACCCTAACCCTAACCTTAACCATTCTGAGTTAACCCTAACCTTAACCATTCTGCGTTAACCCTAACCTTAACCATTCTGAGTTAACCCTAACCTTAACCATTCTGAGTTAACCCTAACCTTAACCATTCTGAGTTAACCCTAACCCTAACCTTAACCATTCTGAGTTAACCCTAACCTTAACCATTCTGAGTTAACCTAACCTTAACCATTCTGAGTTAACCTAACCTTAACCATTCTGAGTTAACCCTAACCTTAACCATTCTGAGTTAACCCTAACCTTAACCATTCTGAGTTTAACCCTAACCTTAACCATTCTGAGTTAACCTAACCCTAACCTTAACCATTCTGAGTTAACCTAACCTTAACCATTCTGAGTTAACCCTAACCTTAACCATTCTGAGTTAACCTAACCTTAACCATTCTGAGTTAACCCCTAACCTTAACCATTCTGAGTTAACCCTAACCCTAACCTTAACCATTCTGAGTTAACCCTAACCTTAACCATTCTGAGTTAACCCTAACCCTAACCATTCTGAGTTAACCCTAACCTTAACCATTCTGAGTTAACCCTAACCTTAACCATTCTGAGTTAACCTAACCTTAACCATTCTGAGTTAACCCTAACCTTAACCATTCTGAGTTAACCCTAACCTAACCTTAACCATTCTGAGTTAACCCTAACCTTAACCATTCTGAGTTAACCCTAACCTTAACCATTCTGAGTTAACCCTAACCTTAACCATTCTGAGTTAACCCTAACCCTAACCTTAACCATTCTGAGTTAACCTAACCTTAACCATTCTGAGTTAACCCTAACCTTAACCATTCTGAGTTAACCCTAACCTTAACCATTCTGAGTTAACCCTAACCCTAACCTTAACCATTCTGAGTTAACCCTAACCCATTCTGAGTTAACTCTAACCCTAACCTTAACCATTCTGAGTTAACCCTAACCATTCTGAGTTAACCCTAACCTTAACCATTCTGAGTTAACCCTAACCTTAACCATTCTGAGTTAACCCTAACCTTAACCATTCTGAGTTAACCCTAACCTTAACCATTCTGAGTTTAACCCTAACCTTAACCATTCTGAGTTAACCTAACCTTAACCATTCTGAGTTAACCCTAACCTTAACCATTCTGAGTTAACCCTAACCTTAACCATTCTGAGTTAACCATTAACCATTCTGAGTTAACCTAACCTTAACCATTCTGAGTTAACCCTAACCTTAACCATTCTGAGTTAACCCTAACCCTAACCTTAACCATTCTGAGTTAACCCTAACCTTAACCATTCTGAGTTAACCCTAACCTTAACCATTCTGAGTTAACCTAACCCTAACCATTCTGAGTTAACCTTAACCATTCTGAGTTAACCCTAACCTTAACCATTCTGAGTTAACCCTAACCTTAACCATTCTGAGTTAACCCCTAACCTTAACCATTCTGAGTTAACCCTAACCTTAACCATTCTGAGTTAACCTAACCTTAACCATTCTGAGTTAACCTAACCTAACCTTAACCATTCTGAGTTAACCATTCTAACCTTAACCATTCTGAGTTAACCCTAACCTTAACCATTCTGAGTTAACCCTAACCTTAACCATTCTGAGTTAACCCTAACCTTAACCATTCTGAGTTAACCCTAACCTTAACCATTCTGAGTTAACTCTAACCCTAACCTTAACCATTCTGAGTTAACCCTAACCCTAACCATTCTGAGTTAACCCTAACCTTAACCATTCTGAGTTAACCCTAACCTTAACCATTCTGAGTTAACCCTAACCCTAACCTTAACCATTCTGAGTTAACCCTAACCTTAACCATTCTGAGTTAACCCTAACCTTAACCATTCTGAGTTAACCCTAACCCTAACCATTCTGAGTTAACCCTAACCTTAACCATTCTGAGTTAACCCTAACCTTAACCATTCTGAGTTAACCCTAACCTTAACCATTCTGAGTTAACCCTAACCTTAACCATTCTGAGTTAACCCTAACCTTAACCATTCTGAGTTAACCCTAACCTTAACCATTCTGAGTTAACCTAACCTTAACCATTCTGAGTTAACCTAACCCTAACCTTAACCATTCTGAGTTAACTAACCTAACCTTAACCATTCTGAGTTAACCCTAACCTTAACCATTCTGAGTTAACCCTAACCTTAACCATTCTGAGTTAACCTAACCCTAACCTTAACCATTCTGAGTTAACCTAACCCTAACCTTAACCATTCTGAGTTAACCCTAACCTTAACCATTCTGAGTTAACCCTAACCTTAACCATTCTGAGTTAACCCTAACCTTAACCATTCTGAGTTAACCTAACCCTAACCATTCCTTAACCCATTCTGAGTTAACCCTAACCTTAACCATTCTGAGTTAACCCTAACCTTAACCATTCTGAGTTAACCCTAACCTTAACCATTCTGAGTTAACCTAACCTTAACCATTCTGAGTTAACCCTAACCTAACCTTAACCATTCTGAGTTAACCCTAACCTTAACCATTCTGAGTTAACCCTAACCTTAACCATTCTGAGTTAACCCTAACCTTAACCATTCTGAGTTAACCCTAACCTTAACCATTCTGAGTTAACTAACCTAACCATTCTGAGTTAACCTAACCTTAACCATTCTGAGTTAACCCTAACCTTAACCATTCTGAGTTAACCCTAACCTTAACCATTCTGAGTTAACCTAACCTTAACCATTCTGAGTTAACCCTAACCTTAACCATTCTGAGTTAACCCTAACCTTAACCATTCTGAGTTAACCCTAACCTAACCATTCTGAGTTAACCTAACCTTAACCATTCTGAGTTTAACCCTAACCTTAACCATTCTGAGTTAACCTAACCTTAACCATTCTGAGTTAACCCTAACCTTAACCATTCTGAGTTAACCTAACCTAACCTTAACCATTCTGAGTTAACCCTAACCTAACCTTAACCATTCTGAGTTAACTAACCTAACCCTAACCTAACCATTCTGAGTTAACCCTAACCCTAACCATTCTGAGTTAACCCTAACCTTAACCATTCTGAGTTAACCCTAACCTTAACCATTCTGAGTTAACCCTAACCCTAACCTTAACCATTCTGAGTTAACTCTAACCCATTCTGAGTTAACTCTAACCCTAACCTTAACCATTCTGAGTTAACCCTAACCATTCTGAGTTAACCCTAACCTTAACCATTCTGAGTTAACCCTAACCTTAACCATTCTGAGTTAACCCTAACCTTAACCATTCTGAGTTAACCCTAACCCTAACCATTCTGAGTTAACCCTAACCTTAACCATTCTGAGTTAACCCTAACCTTAACCATTCTGAGTTAACTCTAACCCTAACCATTCTGAGTTAACCCAAACCCTAACCATTCTGAGTTAACCCTAACCTTAACCATTCTGAGTTAACCCTAACCCTAACCTTAACCATTCTGAGTTAACCCTAACCTTAACCATTCTGAGTTAACCCTAACCTTAACCATTCTGAGTTAACCCTAACCTTAACCATTCTGAGTTAACCCTAACCTTAACCATTCTGAGTTAATCCGAACCCTAACCTTAACCATTCTGAGTTAACCCTAACCTTAACCATTCTGAGTTAACCCTAACCCGAACCATTCCGAGTTAACTCTAACCCTAACCATTCTGAGTTAACCCTAACCCAAACCATTCTGAGTTAACCCTAACCTTAACCATTCTGAGTTAATCCTAACCCTAACCTTAACCATTCCGAGTTAACTCTAACCTTAACCATTCTGAGTTAACCCTAACCTTAACCATTCTGAGTTAACCCTAACCTTAACCATTCTGAGTTAACCCTAACCCTAACCATTCTGAGTTAACCCTAACCCTAACCTTAACCATTCTGAGTTAACTCTAACCCATTCTGAGTTAACTCTAACCCTAACCTTAACCATTCTGAGTTAACCCTAACCTTAACCATTCTGAGTTAACCCTAACCTTAACCATTCTGAGTTAACCCTAACCTTAACCATTCTGAGTTAACCCTAACCTTAACCATTCTGAGTTAACCCTAACCTTAACCATTCTGAGTTAACCCTAACCTTAACCATTCTGAGTTAACCCTAACCTTAACCATTCTGAGTTAACCCTAACCTTAACCATTCTGAGTTAACCCTAACCTTAACCATTCTGAGTTAACCCTAACCTTAACCATTCTGAGTTAATCCTAACCCTAACCTTAACCATTCTGAGTTAACCCTAACCTTAACCATTCTGAGTTAACCCTAACCCTAACCTTAACCATTCTGAGTTAACCCTAACCCTAACCTTAACCATTCTGAGTTAACCCTAACCTTAACCATTCTGAGTTAACCCTAACCTTAACCATTCTGAGTTAACCCTAACCTTAACCATTCTGAGTTAACCCTAACCTTAACCATTCTGAGTTAACCCTAACCCTAACCATTCTGAGTTAACCCTAACCTTAACCATTCTGAGTTAACCCTAACCTTAACCATTCTGAGTTAACCCTAACCTTAACCATTCTGAGTTAACCATTCTGAGTTAACCCTAACCCTAACCATTCTGAGTTAACCTAACCCTTAACCATTCTGAGTTAACCCTAACCTTAACCATTCTGAGTTAACCCTAACCTTAACCATTCTGAGTTAACCTAACCCTAACCTTAACCATTCTGAGTTAACCTAACCCTAACCTTAACCATTCTGAGTTAACCTAACCCTAACCTTAACCATTCTGAGTTAACCCTAACCTAACCATTCTGAGTTAACCCTAACCTTAACCATTCTGAGTTAACTAACCTAACCATTCTGAGTTAACCCTAACCTTAACCATTCTGAGTTAACCCTAACCTTAACCATTCTGAGTTAACCCTAACCTTAACCATTCTGAGTTAACCCTAACCTAACCATTCTGAGTTAACCTAACCTTAACCATTCTGAGTTAACCCTAACCTTAACCATTCTGAGTTTAACCCTAACCTTAACCATTCTGAGTTAACCCTAACCCTAACTTAACCATTCTGAGTTAACCCTAACCTTAACCATTCTGAGTTAACCCTAACCTTAACCATTCTGAGTTTAACCCTAACCTTAACCATTCTGAGTTAACCCTAACCTTAACCATTCTGAGTTAACTCTAACCCTAACCTTAACCATTCTGAGTTAACCCTAACCCTAACCATTCTGAGTTAACCGTAACCTTAACCATTCTGAGTTAACCCTAACCTTAACCATTCTGAGTTAACCCTAACCATTCTGAGTTAACCCTAACCTTAACCATTCTGAGTTAACCCTAACCTTAACCATTCTGAGTTAACCCTAACCTTAACCATTCTGAGTTAACCCTAACCCTAACCTTAACCATTCTGAGTTAACTCTAACCTTAACCATTCTGAGGTAACCCTAACCTTAACCATTCTGAGTTAACCTAACCCTAACCATTCTGAGTTAACCCTAACCTTAACCATTCTGAGTTAACCCTAACCTTAACCATTCTGAGTTAACCCTAACCCTAACCTTAACCATTCTGAGTTAACCCTAACCTTAACCATTCTGAGTTAACTCTAACCCTAACCTTAACCATTCTGAGTTAACCCTAACCCTAACCATTCTGAGTTAACCCTAACCTTAACCATTCTGAGTTAACCCTAACCTTAACCATTCTGAGTTAACCCTAACCTTAACCATTCTGAGTTAACCCTAACCTTAACCATTCTGAGTTAACCTAACCCTAACCTTAACCATTCTGAGTTAACCCTAACCTTAACCATTCTGAGTTAACCCTAACCTTAACCATTCTGAGTTTAACCTAACCTTAACCATTCTGAGTTAACTCTAACCCTAACCTTAACCATTCTGAGTTAACCCTAACCTTAACCATTCTGAGTTAACTCTAACCCTAACCTTAACCATTCTGAGTTAACCCTAAGCCTAACCATTCTGAGTTAACCCTAACCCTAACCTTAACCATTCTGAGTTAACCCTAACCCTAACCATTCTGAGTTAACCCTAACCATTTAACCCTAACCCTAACCATTCTGAGTTAACCCTAACCCTAACCTTAACCATTCTGAGTTAACCCTAGCCCTAACCTAACCATTCTGAGTTAACCTAACCTTAACCATTCTGAGTTAACCCTAACCCTAACCTTAACCTAATTCTGATTTAGTTAACCCTAACCTTAACCATTCTGAGTTAACCTAACCTTAACCATTCTGAGTTAACCTAACCCTAACCTTAACCATTCTGAGTTTAACCCTAACCTTAACCATTCTGAGTTAACCCTAACCCTAACCCTAACCATTCTGAGTTAACCCTAACCCTAACCCTAACCATTCTGAGTTAACCCTAACCTTAACCATTCTGAGTTTAACCTTAACCCTAACCCTTAACCATTCTGAGTTAACCCTAACCTTAACCATTCTGAGTTAACCCTTAACCATTCTGAGTTAACCCTAACCTTAACCATTCTGAGTTAACCCTAACCTTAACCATTCTGAGTTAACCCTAACCCTAACCATTCTGAGTTAACCCTAACCTTAACCATTCTGAGTTAACCCTAACCTTAACCATTCTGAGTTAACCCTAACCCTAACCTTAACCATTCTGAGTTAACCCTAACCTTAACCATTCTGAGTTAACCCTAACCTTAACCTTAATCCTAACCATAACCATTCTGAGTTAACCCTAACCTTAACCATTCTGAGTTAACCCTAACCCTAACCTTAACCATTCTGAGTTAACTCTAACCCTAACCTTAACCATTCTGAGTTAACTCTAACCCTAACCTTAACCATTCTGAGTTAACCCTAACCATTCTGAGTTAACCCTAACCTTAACCATTCTGAGTTAACCCTAACCTTAACCATTCTGAGTTAACCCTAACCTTAACCATTCTGAGTTAACCCTAACCTTAACCATTCTGAGTTAACCCTAACCTTAACCATTCTGAGTTAACTCTAACCCTAACCATTCTGAGTTAACCCAAACCCAAACCATTCTGAGTTAACCCTAACCTTAACCATTCTGAGTTAACCCTAACCCTAACCTTAACCATTCTGAGTTAACTCTAACCCTAACCTTAACCATTCTGAGTTAACTCTAACCCTAACCTTAACCATTCTGAGTTAACTCTAACCCTAACCTTAACCATTCTGAGTTAACCCTAACCCTAACCATTCTGAGTTAACCCTAACCTTAACCATTCTGAGTTAACCCTAACCCTAACCATTCTGAGTTAACCCTAACCTTAACCATTCTGAGTTAACCCTAACCTTAACCATTCTGAGTTAACCCTAACCTTAACCATTCTGAGTTAACCCTAACCCTAACCATTCTGAGTTAACCCTGACCTTAACCATTCTGAGTTAACCCTAACCTTAACCATTCTGAGTTAACCCTAACCCAAACCATTCTGAGTTAACCCTAACCCAAACCATTCTGAGTTAACCCTAACCTTAACCATTCTGAGTTAACCCTAACCTTAACCATTCTGAGTTAACCCTAACCCTAACCTTAACCATTCTGAGTTAACCTAACTTAACCATTCTGAGTTAACTCTAACCCTAACCTTAACCATTCTGAGTTAACCCTAACCTTAACCATTCTGAGTTAACCCTAACCCTAACCTTAACCATTCTGAGTTAACCCTAACCTTAACCATTCTGAGTTAACCCTAACCTTAACCATTCTGAGTTAACCCTAACCTTAACCATTCTGAGTTAACCCTAACCCTAACCTTAACCATTCTGAGTTAACCCTAACCCTAACCATTCTGAGTTAACCCTAACCTTAACCATTCTGAGTTAACCCTAACCTTAACCATTCTGAGTTAACCCTAACCCTAACCTTAACCATTCTGAGTTAACTCTAACCCTAACCTTAACCATTCTGAGTTAACCTAACCCTAACCTTAACCATTCTGAGTTAACTCTAACCTAACCTTAACCATTCTGAGTTAACCCTAACCTTAACCATTCTAACCCTAACCCTAACCTTAACCATTCTGAGTTAACCCTAACCTTAACCATTCTGAGTTAACCCTAACCTTAACCCTAACCTAACCATTCTGAGTTAACCCTAACCCTAACCTTAACCATTCTGAGTTAACCCTAGCCCTAACCATTAAGTTAACCCTAACCTTAACCATTCTGAGTTAACCCTAACCCTAACCATTCAGAGTTAACCCTAACCCTAACCTTAACCATTCTGAGTTAACCCTAACCCTAACCTTAACCATTCTGAATTAACCCTAACCTTAACCATTCTGAGTTAACCCTAACCTTAACCCTAACCCTAACCGTAACCTTTCTCAGTTAACCCTAACCTTAACCATTCTGAGTTAACCCTAACCCTACTGAGTTAACCCTAACCTTAAAATGTCAAAGTTAACCCTAACCTTAACCATTCTGAGTTAACCCTAACCTTAACGCTAACCCTAACCCTAACCTTAACCATTCTGAGTTAACCCTAACCCTAACCTTAACCATTCTGAGTTAACCCTAACCTTAACCATTCTGAGTCAACCCTAACCTTAACCCTAGTCCTAACCTTAACCATTCTGAGTTAACCCTAACCCTAACCATTCTAACCCTAACCCTAACCTTAACCATTCTGAGTTAACCCTAACCTTACCATTCGTTAACCCTAACCTTAACCATTCTGAGTTAACCCTAACCCTAACCATTCTAAGTTAATCCTAACCTTAACCATTCTGAGTTAACCCTAACCCTAACCCTAACCATTCTGAGTTAACCCTAACCATTCTGAGTTAACCCTAACCTTAACCATTCTGAGTTAACCCTAACCCTAACCTTAACCATTCTGAGTTAACTCTAACCCTAACCTTAACCATTCTGAGTTAACTCTAACCCTAACCTTAACCATTCTGAGTTAACTCTAACCCTAACCTTAACCATTCTGAGTTAACCCTAACCCTAACCATTCTGAGTTAACCCTAACCTTAACCATTCTGAGTTAACCCTAACCCTAACCATTCTGAGTTAACCCTAACCTTAACCATTCTGAGTTAACCCTAACCTTAACCATTCTGAGTTAACCCTAACCTTAACCATTCTGAGTTAACCCTAACCCTAACCATTCTGAGTTAACCCTAACCTTAACCATTCTGAGTTAACCCTAACCTTAACCATTCTGAGTTAACCCTAACCCTAACCTTAACCATTCTGAGTTAACCCTAACCTTAACCATTCTGAGTTAACTCTAACCCTAACCTTAACCATTCTGAGTTAACCCTAACCTTAACCCTTCTGAGTTAACCCTAACCCTAACCTTAACCATTCTGAGTTAACTCTAACCTTAACCATTCTGAGTTAACCATAACCTTAACCATTCTGAGTTAACCCTAACCTTAACCATTCTGAGTTAACCCTAACCCTAACCTTAACCATTCTGAGTTAACTCTAACCCTAACCTTAACCATTCTGAGTTAACCCTAGCCCTAACCGTAACCCTAACCCTAACCTTAACCATTCTGAGTTAACCCTAACCCTAACCATTCAGAGTTAACCCTAACCCTAACCCTAACCATTCAGAGTTAACCCTAACCCTAACCCTAACCATTCTGAATTAACCCTAAACTTAACCATTCTGAGTTAACCCTAACCTTAACCCTAACCCTAACCGTAACCTTTCTCAGTTAACCCTAACCTTAACCATTCTGAGTTAACCCTAACCCTACTGAGTTAACCCTAACCTTAAAATGTCAAAGTTAACCCTAACCTTAACCATTCTGAGTTAACCCTAACCTTAACGCTAACCCTAACCCTAACCTTAACCATTCTGAGTTAACCCTAACCCTAACCTTAACCATTCTGAGTTAACCCTAACCTTAACCATTCTGAGTCAACCCTAACCTTAACCCTAATCCTAACCTTAACCATTCTGAGTTAACCCTAACCCTA
This sequence comes from Oncorhynchus keta, assembly GCF_023373465.1. NCBI lineage: Eukaryota > Metazoa > Chordata > Actinopteri > Salmoniformes > Salmonidae > Oncorhynchus > Oncorhynchus keta. The sequence continues at coordinate 86,712,686 of NC_068421.1, read as the reverse complement.
ACCTTAACCCTAACCCTAACCTTAACCATTCTGAGTTAACCCTAACCTTAACGCTAACCCTAACCTTAACCATTCTGAGTTAACCCTAACCCTAACCTTAACCCTAATCCTAACCTTAACCATTCTGAGTTAACCCTAACCCTAACCTTAACCCTAACCCTAACCCTAACCATTCTGAGTTAACCCTAACCTTAACGCTAACCCTAACCTTAACCATTCTGAGTTAACCCTAACCCTAACCTTAACCATTCTGAGTTAACTCTAACCCTAACCTTAACCATTCTGAGTTAACTCTAACCCTAACCTTAACCATTCTGAGTTAACTCTAACCCTAACCTTAACCATTCTGAGTTAACCCTAACCCTAACCATTCTGAGTTAACCCTAACCTTAACCATTCTGAGTTAACCCTAACCCTAACCATTCTGAGTTAACCCTAACCTTAACCATTCTGAGTTAACCCTAACCTTAACCATTCTGAGTTAACCCTAACCCTAACCATTCTGAGTTAACCCTAACCTTAACCATTCTGAGTTAACCCTAACCTTAACCATTCTGAGTTAACCCTAACCCTAACCTTAACCATTCTGAGTTAACCCTAACCCGAACCATTCTGAGTTAACTCTAACCCTAACCTTAACCATTCTGAGTTAACCCTAACCTTAACCCTTCTGAGTTAACCCTAACCCTAACCTTAACCATTCTGAGTTAACTCTAACCTTAACCATTCTGAGTTAACCCTAACCTTAACCATTCTGAGTTAACCCTAACCTTAACCATTCTGAGTTAACCCTAACCCTAACCTTAACCATTCTGAGTTAACTCTAACCCTAACCTTAACCATTCTGAGTTAACCCTAACCCTAACCATTCTGAGTTAACCCTAACCCTAACCATTCTGAGTTAACCCTAACCTTAACCATTCTGAGTTAACCCTAACCTTAACCATTCTGAGTTAACCCTAACCCTAACCTTAACCATTCTGAGTTAACTCTAACCCTAACCTTAACCATTCTGAGTTAACTCTAACCCTAACCTTAGCCATTCTGAGTTAACTCTAACCCTAACCTTAACCATTCTGAGTTAACCCTAAGCCTAACCTTATCCCTAACCCTAACCTTAACCATTCTGAGTTAACCCTAACCCTAACCATTCTGAGTTAACCCTAACCTTAACCCTAACCCTAACCATTCTGAGTTAACCCTAACCCTAACCTTAACCATTCTGAGTTAACCCTAGCCCTAACCGTAACCCTAACCCTAACCTTAACCATTCTGAGTTAACCCTAACCCTACTGAATTAACCCTAACCTTAAGATTTCAAAGTTAACCCTAACCTTAACCCTAACCCTAACCATTCTGAGTTAACCCTAACCCTAACCTTAACCATTCTGAGTTAACCCTAACCCTAACCCTAACCATTCAGAGTTAACCCTAACCCTAACCCTAACCATTCAGAGTTAACCCTAACCCTAACCCTAACCATTCTGAATTAACCCTAAACTTAACCATTCTGAGTTAACCCTAACCTTAACCCTAACCCTAACCGTAACCTTTCTCAGTTAACCCTAACCTTAACCATTCTGAGTTAACCCTAACCCTACTGAGTTAACCCTAACCTTAAAATGTCAAAGTTAACCCTAACCTTAACCATTCTGAGTTAACCCTAACCTTAACGCTAACCCTAACCCTAACCTTAACCATTCTGAGTTAACCCTAACCCTAACCTTAACCATTCTGAGTTAACCCTAATCTTAACCATTGTGAGTCAACCCTAACCTTAACCCTAATCCTAACCTTAACCATTCTGAGTTAACCCTAACCCTAACCTTAACCCTAACCTTAACCATTCTGAGTTAACCCTAACCCTAACCATTCTGAGTTAACCCTAACCTTAACGCTAACCCTAACCTTAACCATTCTGAGTTAACCCTAACCCTAACCTTAACCATTCTGAGTTAACCCTAACCTTAACCATTCTGAGTCAACCCTAACCTTAACCCTAACCCTAACCTTAACCATTCTGAGTTAACCCTAACCCTAACCTTAACCCTAACCTTAACCATTATGAGTTAACCCTAACCCTACTGAGTTAACCCTAACCTTAAAATGTCAAAGTTAACCCTAACCTTAACCATTCTGAGTTAACCCTAACCCTAACCATTCTGAGTTAACCCTAACCTTAACCCTAACCATTCTGAGTTAACCCTAACCCTAACCTTAACCATTCTGAGTTAACCCTAACCTTAACCCTAACCTTAACCATTCTGAGTTAACCCTAACCTTAAGATTTCAAAGTTAATGCCAAAACTTAACCCCTAAATACCTTCAAATGTGACGTTTGGGAAACATGGACAAACGTCTGTTTCTGAAGTGAGATAGTGAGAGCTTGTAGAGCTGCAGCAGCACAGTGGTGGGAAAGCCTCCACTAACATCACTCTGTATGAAGCTCGGTATAGGGAACGCATGGGACACAGCAGCCAAACTCATTTGAAGCAAGTTGATGGATTTTATGAACTAAGCTGTGAAATATGACTTTAATAATAGTTACAAATGGCACGTAGCACAGCAGTCTGGGCCTGGAGCAGAGAGGGACGTGTCATGGAGGGATTCGGAGGAATAGTATGGTGTGTGGAAATAAAAATGTCTGATTCATTCCTCCAGCCAGTCCCACCAGCACCGCACCGCCACCTTGGCAAAGCCTGTTAATGAAATGTGAAAATATTTGTGGCGCGTCGACTATGGGCACGGCTAAACCCTGCTCCATAAACTCATGATTAAACTACTGTCCCCGCAGTGTGGGCCTAATTCTATAAAGATACTCTGCTTTGGTTTGGTGGTAGGCGGCCTCGCTGCGTTAGAGCCCAGAGACGAGCAGACAGACGGAGACACAGGGTGCCAATGACCAACCGCGTCTGTAGAAGAGATTTAACGGGTACCGCGGGCGACACAAGGCTTCTGCCCTGGCTTCGCCCCACTTTTGCTTCACAAGACCTGCGGTTAGATTTTAAAAGACCCCAAATAAGAAACTGAAGTTAAAAGTGGAGGCTGTGATATTTGTGTTTTTATTGACACCATATTTAGAAAGTGTGAGAGACCAAAAATATTGTCATTCAAAATTGCACTGACATTTATCCACGACATTACAGTTAGGCACCGACGATGTGTTTTATGTTTCAGTCATTTTAAAAAATAGATTCATTTGATTTATTAATACATTTGGAAAACCCACAAATATTAAAATATTACCTCAAAATATAAATTTTCTTCAGTCTCACTGTGGCATATACTCTTGTGAATTTTGTCAAATGTCTTTCAATGATTCTTGTGAAGACAATAACAAAGTTGTACTAAATAAAGTATGTATAAACACACAGTGCAGTATCTGTCTGTGCATGAGATGCAGCATCTAAACTGCACGCATTTTCAATGAGAAACTACAATTGAAGGACTCCACCACTGGTATTCAGTGCCTGGGAAAGAGTTAAGGGATGTTGTTCATTGTCACATGACATTACGAATACAGACAGAACCTGATACCCCCACCCCCGCTTTTCTCCCCAACCCCCCCCCCCTCCCCCCCTCCCCATCCCGCCAGCTAGAACCCCAAACCCTACACATCTTGTCTGCAGATGTGGCGAAACCACAAACACTTCAAAGTGCCTCCCCTCAGACCAGCACCCTACCCTGACGCCAACTGTAAATGTCCTGGACACGGCGCACGGAAAATATTAATCCCCCTCGACTCTCTCTGCTCGCAACGTCCAGACAGACATCTAAAAAACCCACAAACCCCCACAAAAACACTTAATGAGTCATCATCCTGCACCGTACAATTCAGGCAACCACAGCAACAAAGGAAGTAGTCATCTCTGTTGTTGTCCGCAGGATAGTTACCCTTTCCAGTCATCACATTATCAGACGCTTACCTGGCTGGCCTAATGGAGAGGAACCATGTTGAGCTACAGAAACCTGATGGCTGGTTGACATTACACCGATGACTGGATGATATTACACCGATGACTGGCTGATATTACACCGATGACTGGTTGATATTACACCGATGACTGGCTGATATTACACCGATGACTGGATGATATTACACCGATGACTGGCTGATATTACACCGATGACTGGCTGATATTACACCGATGACTGGATGATATTACACCGATGACTGGATGATATTACACCGATGACTGGCTGATATTACACCGATGACTGGCTGATATTACACCGATGACTGGCTGATATTACACCGATGACTGGATGATATTACACCGATGACTGGCTGATATTACACCGATGACTGGTTGATATTACACCGATGACTGGCTGATATTACACCGATGACTGGCTGATATTACACCGATGACTGGCTGATATTACACCGATGACTGGCTGATATTACACCGATGACTGGATGATATTACACCGATGACTGGCTGATATTACACCGATGACTGGGGAGAGAGAATTAGAAGTGAACGAAAATGGTGGAATCAGAGTCAGAGACAGGGAAAAGGAGAGAAAGAAAGATGGAGAAGGGAGAGAGAGAGATATAAAGAAACAGGACTTTCCAGATGGATGTGTTTGTGAATTGTTTTAGGAGAGAGGGTCTCAAGGCCTTTCCTCCAAAACCTCCCATGACTCTGTCAGATAATTGTATAATTGCTTGGGGCCCCTAAATAGCTCAATCACACAGAGCTATACTGTAGAGAGTGGTGGGCTGGAGCCCCATGCCTTACTACACTATGAGGTTGCCTCCCCCTGTTCCCCTCTCCCTGTCCCCCTGAGCTCGCTGTGTTTCTCATGGAAGATGAAATACACTCTGTTCCTCCCAAGGGGTTCTGGGAAAGGGGAAATGTGGCAATGGTCTCCTTTGATTGGCCATTCTGGAGAACTTTGACCAGCTAAGCAAGGAAAATAATATCCCCTCTCTCTCACCGCCGGCCTAACCATCGCAACGGGAGGATGAGGTCGGGGAAGAGGAGAGATGGAGAGAGAAGAATGAGGCTCTCTCATTTAAAGACTGGTGCTATTGGACAGCTGAAATCTTTTGTTCTGGGAAAAGGGTTGCCAGACATTGTATCCCACTGTGAGTGTTTTTCATGGATGATCCTCAATGTTGAGGCTTTATATGACAGTTTGTTCCACCCCTGGGAAGCAGTGGTCGGGATAAGGTCCAAAACTATGATCCATTATTACTCTGTGTTCTTCACACACATACACGCATGCACACAGCACACAGTCACAAATTGATTGGCTGAACTCAGGGACTGAGTGAGAGAGGGACTCTGGGCTAATGTGTGCATGCACGCGTGAGTGTGTGTGTGTGTGTGTGTGTGTGTGTGTGTGTGTGTGTGTGTGTGTGTGTGTGTGTGTGTGTGTGTGTGTGTGTGTGTGTGTGTATGGGTGCTCATGTGCTTTGGAATAGTTGGAGGTGTGTGTGTGTTGTGTGGCAGTCCTCCAGGAGTTGGATGGATGAGGTGTGAGCCTGGCTTTATTCTCCTGGCTGTGACAGAGGAGCAGCCAAGGCTTAGGGCAGGGACCCACATGTTTCCCTCTCTCATCATCTCTCATGCTGACTGAGTGAGCGGAGGAGGCAAACAGTGACTTAACCTCATTAGCTACGAAAACTACTCTGTGGATTTGTTTTCAATTAGTCTAATTTAAGCCCCATCCAAATCTACACATCCCCATATTGGATAAGAGGGGTCTGCTCTGCCTGAGTGTGATCATAAATGTTTTGGAATAGAGACACAATTATAATCCTATGTCATATGCCATGTTTGCATGGTAGAGAGCTGCATTGAGGTATTTAATCTGTTTAATCTATTGCGGTATTTCAACTCTTTCCCATTGTCGTATAAACTCATAGAACAGTGTGCGGTTTGGTTGAAACCTACTGCTCCCACCAGGGAGACTCAATGTCGTATTCCCTTGTGAAAAAAACATGATTCAAATGCTTTGAATCTGAACCTAAGTATATGCATGGGCAGTAGTTTCTAAACAAAGACCATGTCTAAACATTACTATGGTAGTTTCAACTGAATGCCAGTCAACTACAGTATGTCATTATGTCTGTATGTCTGTATATCATTATGTCACTATGTCACTATGTCTGTATGTCTGTATGTCATTATGATGCATGTCATTATGTCTGTATGTCTGTTTGTCAGTATGTCTGTCTGTCAGTATGTCTGCATGTCATTATGTCTGCATGTCTGTATGTCAGTATGTCATTATGTCTGTTTGTCAGTATGTCTGTTTGTCTGCATGTCATTATGTCTGTATGTCATTATGTCTGTTTGTCTGAATGTCGGCATGTCAGTTTGTCTGCATGTCTGTTTGTCTGCATGTCTGTTTGTCAGTATGTCTGCATGTCATTATGCCTGCATGTCATTATGCCTGCATGTCATTATGCCTGCATGTCATTATGTCTGCATGTCATTATGCCTGCATGTCATTATGTCTGTTTGTCTGTATGTCTGTTTGTCTGCATGTCATTATGTCTGTATGTCATTATGTCTGTTTGTCTGAATGTCGGCATGTCAGTTTGTCTGCATGTCTGCATGTCTGTTTGTCTGCATGTCTGTATGTCTGCATGTCTGTATGTCTGTATGTCAGTTTGTCTGTATGTCATTATGCCTGCATGTCATTATGCCTGCATGTCATTATGCCTGCATGTCATTATGTCTGCATGTCATTATGCCTGCATGTCATTATGTCTGTTTGTCTGTATGTCTGTTTGTCTGCATGTCATTATGTCTGTATGTCATTATGTCTGTTTGTCTGAATGTCGGCATGTCAGTTTGTCTGCATGTCTGCATGTCTGTTTGTCTGCATGTCTGTATGTCTGCATGTCTGTATGTCTGTATGTCAGTTTGTCTGCATGTCTGCATGTCTGTTTGTCTGCATGTCTGTATGTCTGTATGTCTGTTTGTCAGTATGTCTGCATGTCTGCATGTCATTATGCCTGCATGTCATTATGCCTGCATGTCTGTATGTCAGTATGTCATTATGTCTGTTTGTCAGTATGTCTGTTTGTCTGCATGTCATTATGTCTGTTTGTCTGCATGTCTGTCTGTCTGTATGTCTGTTTGTCTGTATGTCTGTTTGTATGTATGTCTGTTTGTATGTATGTATGTATGCATGTCACTATGTCATTATGTCTGTATGTCATTATTTCATTATGTCTGTTTGTCTGTATGTCAATATGTTTGTAAGTCTGTAAGTCTGTTTGTCCTTTTGTCAGTATGTCAATATATCTGCATGTCATTATGTCTGTATGTCTGTTTGTCATTATGTCTGTTTGTCTGTATGTCTGTATGTCATTATGTCTGTTTGTCTGTTTGTCATTAGGTCTGTTTGTCTGTGTCATTATGTCTGTATGTCTGTATGTCATTATGTCTGTTTGTCTGTTTGTCATTATGTCTGTTTGTCTGCAAGTCTGCAAGTCTGTATGTCAGTATGTCATTATTGCATTATGTCTGTAAGTCTGTTTGTCTTTTTGTCATTATGTCAGTATATCTGCATGTCATTATGTCTGTATGTCTGTCATTATGTCTGTATGTCTGTTTATCATTATGTCTGTGTGTCTGCATGTCATTGTGTCTGTATGTCTGTTTGTCATTATGTCATTATGTCTGTATGTCTGTATGTCTGTATGTCATTAAGACTGTATGTCTGTTTGTCATTATGTCTGTTTGTCATTATGTCTGTTTGTCATTATGTCTGTGAGAGTTTGTGTGGATAATATGGCCTTGGACATTTCAAAGCCAGCTACAGATTCTCCAGTTGTGAGTGAACGTGGGAGCAGATGTTTTTGTTTTTCACTTGATATTTTCTCATAAGGCATTTCACACACTTGTTTCAATAAAGATGTGGTAAACTTCCAGTAATTTTTGTCATAGTTTTTTTTCTATAAGGGCTTAATACTTATCCGTCTGTTGTCACTAAACTAATATCTCATAATGATCAACATTGTTTGATTGCAGGGTTCATTCATGTTGTATAAAAGATGAGGGGTTATTGATATACTAGCACGCCAAGCACAGTAACTGGTGAGCTACTTTAGCCTGATTGTTACGTCAATCATGAGAGCTGCTTTACGTGCTTGTAGTATGTGTACGTGTGTAGTATGTTTCTGTCTGTGTACGTGTGTAGTATGTTTCTGTCTGTGTACGTGTGTAGTATGTTTCTATCTGTGTACGTGTGTAGTATGTTTCTGTCTGTGTACGTGTGTAGTATGTTTCTGTCTGTGTACGTGTGTAGTATGTTTCTGTCTGTGTACGTGTGTAGTATGTTTCTGTCTGTGTACGTGTGTAGTATGTTTCTGTCTGTGTACGTGTGTAGTATGTTTCTGTCTGTGTACATGTGTAGTATGTTTCTGTCTATGTATGTTTATAGTATGTTTCTGTCTGTGTACGTGTGTAGTATGTTTCTGTCTGTGTACGTGTGTAGTATGTTTCTGTCTGTGTACATGTGTAGTATGTTTCTGTCTATGTATGTGTATAGTATTGTGTCTGTCTGTGTATGTGTGACAGAGAAAGTGTGTGTTATGGGTCGCATGTGGTAGGCTGAGTCACTAAACATTGACTAAACTTGTTCCTGAGTCTATCAAATAGATAACACACACACACCCTTAAAGTATCAATTATGTCCATTAATTATCAAGGACATGACTTTGATTTAATAACTATGAATTGAAGCTTGTTCTACTCCTAAAATTCAATGAAAATGAAGACAGATGCTTTTAATTCTCTGCCCCTACACGTCAACAGAAATAAAGCAAAAACACATTCCTTTTGGCTGTGTTGGCTGTTTGTGACTCTGTGTTGGCTTTATTACTGTGTGTGTGTGCGTGTATGTGCATCTATGGGTGTGTGTGTGTGTGTGTGTGTGTGTGTGTGTGTGTGTGTGTGTGTGTGTGTGTGTGTGTGTGTGTGTGTGTGTGTGTGTGTGTGTGTGTGTGTGTGTGTGTGTGTGTGTGTGTGTGTGTGTGTGTGTGTGTGTGTGTGTGTGTGTGTGTGTGTGCGCGTATGCGTGTGTGTGTTCTATAACCTGTACTCAAATGTCCTACACCCTAAACAAGAGGAGAGTGGGTGTCTGGGTCAAACCCAGAGGCTCCTTGCCAACGCAGTAAGGTGAGTAATGAGCTCTGTCAGACACTGGCGGTTGACTGACGTTTTCCACTGGAACCTCCCTTAGCGCTGAAGGCTACATGCTAACGACAGCAACATGCTAATGATGGCATGTCTGACACAGCCCTAACGAGGCAGCTGATGAGATGATTGGCCCATTGGCCACCCACTGGTACCCCTACAGGAAGAGCTGGTCTGACCACTGAGGCGGGTTACTGTAACTTACTGTTGTACTGTTGGATAGAGACACAGACACATACAGTATCTATATACACTGAGTGTACAAAACATTTTAAAGGACAACTTTCTAATATGGAGTTGTACCAGAATCACACAGTTTTCCTAATGTAATCAATAGAATAATAATCCGTGTCCTCGGTCCTTCAGTAGATCTGGTGTTATTCACTCTCAACAGATATGAGAACAATCCATAGCATTCAGTATCACGTCGAGTGACCAACAACCTGCACCCCAAGTCTAGTGACCATCAACCTGCACCCCAAGTCTAGTGATGATGAACCTGCACCCCAAGTCTAGTGATGATCAACCTGCACCCCAAGTCTAGTGACCAACAACCTGCACCCCAAGTCTAGTGATGATCAACCTGCACCCCAAGTCTAGTGACCAACAACCTGCACCCCAAGTCTAGTGACCAACAACCTGCACCCAAAGTCTAGTGACCAACAACCTGCACCCCAAGTCTAGTGATGATCAACCTGCACCCAAAGTCTAGTGACCAACAACCTGCACCCCAAGTCTAGTGACCATCAACCTGCACCCCAAGTCTAGTGACCAACAACCTGCACCCCAAGTCTAGTGACCAACAACCTGCACCCCAAGTCTAGTGATGATCAACCTGCACCCCAAGTCTAGTGATGATCAACCTGCACCCCCAGTCTAGTGAAGATCAACCTGCACCCCAAGTCTAGTGACCAACAACCTGCACCCCAAGTCTAGTGACCAACAACCTGCACCCCAAGTCTAGTGACCAACAACCTGCACCCCAAGTCTAGTGACCAACAACCTGCACCCCAAGTCTAGTGATGATCAACCTGCACCCCCAGTCTAGTGAAGATCAACCTGCACCCCAAGTCTAGTGACCAACAACCTGCACCCCAAGTCTAGTGACCAACAACCTGCACCCCAAGTCTAGTGACCAACAACCTGCACCCCAAGTCTAGTGATGATAAACCTGCACCCCAAGTCTAGTGACCAACAACCTGCACCCCAAGTCTAGTGACCAACAACCTGCACCCCAAGTCTAGTGACCAACAACCTGCACCCCAAGTCTAGTGATGATCAACCTGCACCCCAAGTCTAGTGACCAACAACCTGCACCCCAAGTCTAGTGATGATCAACCTGCACCCCAAGTCTAGTGATGATCAACCTGCACCCGAAGTCTAGTGATGATCAACCTGCACCCGAAGTCTAGTGACCAACAACCTGCACCCCAAGTCTAGTGATGATCAACCTGCACCCCCAGTCTAGTGAAGATCAACCTGCACCCCAAGTCAAGTGACCAACAACCTGCACCCCAAGTCTAGTGACCAACAACCTGCACCCCAAGTCGAGTGACCAACAACCTGCACCCCAAGTCCAGTGATGATCAACCTGCACCCCCAGTCTAGTGAAAATCAACCTGCACCCAAAGTCTAGTGACCAACAACCTGCACCCCTAGTCTAGTGACCAACAACCTGCACCCCAAGTCTAGTGATGATCAACCTGCACCCCTAGTCTAGTGACCAACAACCTGCACCCCAAGTCTAGTGACCAACAACCTGCACCCCAAGTCTAGTGACCAACAACCTGCACCCCAAGTCTAGTGACCAACAACCAGCACCCCAAGTCTAGTGACCAACAACCTGCACCCCAAGTCTAGTGATGATCAACCTGCACCCCTAGTCTAGTGACCAACAACCTGCACCCCAAGTCTAGTGACCAACAACCTGCACCCCAAGTCTAGTGATGATCAACCTGCACCTCAAGTCTAGTGATGATCAACTTGCACCCCAAGTCTAGTGACCAACAACCTGCACCCCAAGTCTTGTGACCAACAACCTGCACCCCAAGTCTAGTGACCAACAACCTGCACCCCAAGTCTAGTGACCAACAACCTGCACCCCAAGTCTAGTGACCAACAACCTGCACCCCAAGTCTAGTGATGATCAACCTGCACCCCAAGTCTAGTGATGATCAACCTGCACCCCAAGTCTAGTGACCAACAACCTGCACCCCAAGTCGAGTGACCAACAACCTGCATCCCAAGTCTAGTGATGATCAACCTGCACCCCCAGTCTAGTGACCAACAACCTGCACCCCAAGTCTAGTGACCAACAACCTGCACCCCAAGTCTAGTGATGATCAACCTGCACCCCAAGTCTAGTGACCAACAACCTGCACCCCAAGTCTAGTGACCAACAACCTGCACCCCAAGTCTAGTGACCAACAACCTGCACCCCAAGTCTAGTGACCAACAACCTGCATCCCAAGTCTAGTGATGATCAACCTGCACCCCCAGTCTAGTGATGATCAACCTGCACCCCCAGTCTAGTGAAGATCAACCTGCACCCCAAGTCTAGTGACCAACAACCTGCACCCCAAGTCTAGTGACCAACAACCTGCACCCCAAGTCTAGTGACCAACAACCAGCACCCCAAGTCTAGTGACCAACAACCTGCACCCCAAGTCTAGTGATGATCAACCTGCACCCCTAGTCTAGTGACCAACAACCTGCACCCCAAGTCTAGTGACCAACAACCTGCACCCCAAGTCTAGTGACCAACAACCTGACCCCAAGTCTAGTGATGATCAACCTGCACCCCCAGTCTAGTGAAGATCAACCTGCACCCCAAGTCTAGTGACCAACAACCTGCACCCCAAGTCTAGTGACCAACAACCTGCACCCCAAGTCTAGTGACCAACAACCTGCACCCCAAGTCTAGTGACCAACAACCTGCACCCCAAGTCGAGTGACCAACAACCTGCATCCCAAGTCTAGTGATGATCAACCTGCACCCCAAGTCTAGTGACCAACAACCTGCACCCCAAGTCTAGTGACCAACAACCTGCACCCCAAGTCTAGTGACCAACAACCTGCACCCCAAGTCTAGTGACCAACAACCTGCACCCCAAGTCTAGTGATGATCAACCTGCACCCCAAGTCTAGTGATGATCAACTTGCACCCCAAGTCTAGTGACCAACAACCTGCACCCCAAGTCTAGTGACCAACAACCTGCACCCCAAGTCTAGAGACCAACAACCTGCACCCCAAGTCGAGTGACCAACAACCTGCATCCCAAGTCTAGTGATGATCAACCTGCACCCCCAGTCTAGTGACCAACAACCTGCACCCCAAGTCTAGTGACCAACAACCTGCACCCCAAGTCAAGTGACCAACAACCTGCACCCCAAGTCTAGTGACCAACAACCTGCACCCCAAGTCTAGTGACCAACAACCTGCACCCCAAGTCTAGTGACCAACAACCTGCACCCCAAGTCTAGTGACCAACAACCTGCATCCCAAGTCTAGTGATGATCAACCTGCACCCCCAGTCTAGTGATGATCAACCTGCACCCCCAGGCTAGTGAAGATCAACCTGCACCCCAAGTCTAGTGACCAACAACCTGCACCCCAAGTCTAGTGACCAACAACCTGCACCCCAAGTCTAGTGACCAACAACCTGCACCCCAAGTCTAGTGACCAACAACCTGCACCCCAAGTCTAGTGATGATCAACCTGCACCCCCAGTCTAGTGAAGATCAACCTGCACCCCAAGTCTAGTGACCAACAACCTGCACCCCAAGTCTAGTGACCAACAACCAGCACCCCAAGTCTAGTGACCAACAACCTGCACCCCAAGTCTAGTGATGATCAACCTGCACCCCTAGTCTAGTGACCAACAACCTGCACCCCAAGTCTAGTGACCAACAACCTGCACCCCAAGTCTAGTGACCAACAACCTGACCCCAAGTCTAGTGATGATCAACCTGCACCCCTAGTCTAGTGAAGATCAACCTGCACCCCAAGTCTAGTGACCAACAACCTGCACCCCAAGTCTAGTGACCAACAACCTGCACCCCAAGTCTAGTGACCAACAACCTGCACCCCAAGTCTAGTGACCAACAACCTGCACCCCAAGTCGAGTGACCAACAACCTGCATCCCAAGTCTGGTGATGATCAACCTGCACCCCAAGTCTAGTGACCAACAACCTGCACCCCAAGTCTAGTGACCAACAACCTGCACCCCAAGTCTAGTGACCAACAACCTGCACCCCAAGTCTAGTGACCAACAACCAGCACCCCAAGTCTAGTGACCAACAACCTGCACCCCAAGTCTAGTGATGATCAACCTGCACCCCTAGTCTAGTGACCAACAACCTGCACCCCAAGTCTAGTGACCAACAACCTGCACCCCAAGTCTAGTGATGATCAACCTGCACCCCAAGTCTAGTGATGATCAACTTGCACCCCAAGTCTAGTGACCAACAACCTGCACCCCAAGTCTAGTGACCAACAACCTGCACCCCAAGTCTAGAGACCAACAACCTGCACCCCAAGTCGAGTGACCAACAACCTGCATCCCAAGTCTAGTGATGATCAACCTGCACCCCCAGTCTAGTGACCAACAACCTGCACCCCAAGTCTAGTGACCAACAACCTGCACCCCAAGTCAAGTGACCAACAACCTGCACCCCAAGTATAGTGACCAACAACCTGCACCCCAAGTCTAGTGACCAACAACCTGCACCCCAAGTCGAGTGACCAACAACCTGCATCCCAAGTCTAGTGATGATCAACCTGCACCCCCAGTCTAGTGACCAACAACCTGCACCCCAAGTCTAGTGACCAACAACCTGCACCCCAAGTCTAGTGATGATCAACCTGCACCCCAAGTCTAGTGACCAACAACCTGCACCCCAAGTCTAGTGACCAAAAACCTGCACCCCAAGTCTAGTGACCAACAACCTGCACCCCAAGTCTAGTGACCAACAACCTGCATCCCAAGTCTAGTGATGATCAACCTGCACCCCCAGTCTAGTGATGATCAACCTGCACCCCCAGTCTAGTGAAGATCAACCTGCACCCCAAGTCTAGTGACCAACAACCTGCACCCCAAGTCTAGTGACCAACAACCTGCACCCCAAGTCTAGTGACCAACAACCAGCACCCCAAGTCTAGTGACCAACAACCTGCACCCCAAGTCTAGTGATGATCAACCTGCACCCCTAGTCTAGTGACCAACAACCTGCACCCCAAGTCTAGTGACCAACAACCTGCACCCCAAGTCTAGTGACCAACAACCTGACCCCAAGTCTAGTGATGATCAACCTGCACCCCCAGTCTAGTGAAGATCAACCTGCACCCCAAGTCTAGTGACCAACAACCTGCACCCCAAGTCTAGTGACCAACAACCTGCACCCCAAGTCTAGTGACCAACAACCTGCACCCCAAGTCTAGTGACCAACAACCTGCACCCCAAGTCGAGTGACCAACAACCTGCATCCCAAGTCTAGTGATGATCAACCTGCACCCCAAGTCTAGTGACCAACAACCTGCACCCCAAGTCTAGTGACCAACAACCTGCACCCCAAGTCTAGTGACCAACAACCTGCACCCCAAGTCTAGTGACCAACAACCTGCACCCCAAGTCTAGTGATCATCAACCTGCACCCCAAGTCTAGTGATGATCAACTTGCACCCCAAGTCTAGTGACCAACAACCTGCACCCCAAGTCTAGTGACCAACAACCTGCACCCCAAGTCTAGAGACCAACAACCTGCACCCCAAGTCGAGTGACCAACAACCTGCATCCCAAGTCTGGTGATGATCAACCTGCACCCCCAGTCTAGTGACCAACAACCTGCACCCCAAGTCTAGTGACCAACAACCTGCACCCCAAGTCAAGTGACCAACAACCTGCACCCCAAGTCTAGTGACCAACAACCTGCACCCCAAGTCTAGTGACCAACAACCTGCACCCCAAGTCTAGTGACCAACAACCTGCACCCCAAGTCTAGTGACCAACAACCTGCATCCCAAGTCTAGTGATGATCAACCTGCACCCCCAGTCTAGTGATGATCAACCTGCACCCCCAGTCTAGTGAAGATCAACCTGCACCCCAAGTCTAGTGACCAACAACCTGCACCCCAAGTCTAGTGACCAACAACCTGCACCCCAAGTCTAGTGACCAACAACCTGCACCCCAAGTCTAGTGACCAACAACCTGCACCCCAAGTCTAGTGATGATCAACCTGCACCCCCAGTCTAGTGAAGATCAACCTGCACCCCAAGTCTAGTGACCAACAACCTGCACCCCAAGTCTAGTGACCAACAACCAGCACCCCAAGTCTAGTGACCAACAACCTGCACCCCAAGTCTAGTGATGATCAACCTGCACCCCTAGTCTAGTGACCAACAACCTGCACCCCAAGTCTAGTGACCAACAACCTGCACCCCAAGTCTAGTGACCAACAACCTGACCCCAAGTCTAGTGATGATCAACCTGCACCCCTAGTCTAGTGAAGATCAACCTGCACCCCAAGTCTAGTGACCAACAACCTGCACCCCAAGTCTAGTGACCAACAACCTGCACCCCAAGTCTAGTGACCAACAACCTGCACCCCAAGTCTAGTGACCAACAACCTGCACCCCAAGTCGAGTGACCAACAACCTGCATCCCAAGTCTGGTGATGATCAACCTGCACCCCAAGTCTAGTGACCAACAACCTGCACCCCAAGTCTAGTGACCAACAACCTGCACCCCAAGTCTAGTGACCAACAACCTGCACCCCAAGTCTAGTGACCAACAACCAGCACCCCAAGTCTAGTGATGATCAACCTGCACCCCTAGTCTAGTGACCAACAACCTGCACCCCTAGTCTAGTGACCAACAACCTGCACCCCAAGTCTAGTGACCAACAACCTGCACCCCAAGTCTAGTGATGATCAACCTGCACCCCAAGTCTAGTGATGATCAACTTGCACCCCAAGTCTAGTGACCAACAACCTGCACCCCAAGTCTAGTGACCAACAACCTGCACCCCAAGTCTAGAGACCAACAACCTGCACCCCAAGTCGAGTGACCAACAACCTGCATCCCAAGTCTAGTGATGATCAACCTGCACCCCCAGTCTAGTGACCAACAACCTGCACCCCAAGTCTAGTGACCAACAACCTGCACCCCAAGTCAAGTGACCAACAACCTGCACCCCAAGTCTAGTGATGATCAACCTGCACCCCAAGTCTAGTGATGATCAACTTGCACCCCAAGTCTAGTGACCAACAACCTGCACCCCAAGTCTAGTGACCAACAACCTGCACCCCAAGTCTAGAGACCAACAACCTGCACCCCAAGTCGAGTGACCAACAACCTGCATCCCAAGTCTAGTGATGATCAACCTGCACCCCCAGTCTAGTGACCAACAACCTGCACCCCAAGTCTAGTGACCAACAACCTGCACCCCAAGTCAAGTGACCAACAACCTGCACCCCAAGTCTAGTGACCAACAACCTGCACCCCCAGTCTAGTGAAGATCAACCTGCACCCCAAGTCTAGTGACCAACAACCTGCACCCCAAGTCTAGTGACCAACAACCAGCACCCCAAGTCTAGTGACCAACAACCTGCACCCCAAGTCTAGTGATGATCAACCTGCACCCCTAGTCTAGTGACCAACAACCTGCACCCCAAGTCTAGTGACCAACAACCTGCACCCCAAGTCTAGTGACCAACAACCTGACCCCAAGTCTAGTGATGATCAACCTGCACCCCTAGTCTAGTGAAGATCAACCTGCACCCCAAGTCTAGTGACCAACAACCTGCACCCCAAGTCTAGTGACCAACAACCTGCACCCCAAGTCTAGTGACCAACAACCTGCACCCCAAGTCTAGTGACCAACAACCTGCACCCCAAGTCGAGTGACCAACAACCTGCATCCCAAGTCTGGTGATGATCAACCTGCACCCCAAGTCTAGTGACCAACAACCTGCACCCCAAGTCTAGTGACCAACAACCTGCACCCCAAGTCTAGTGACCAACAACCTGCACCCCAAGTCTAGTGACCAACAACCAGCACCCCAAGTCTAGTGATGATCAACCTGCACCCCTAGTCTAGTGACCAACAACCTGCACCCCTAGTCTAGTGACCAACAACCTGCACCCCAAGTCTAGTGACCAACAACCTGCACCCCAAGTCTAGTGATGATCAACCTGCACCCCAAGTCTAGTGATGATCAACTTGCACCCCAAGTCTAGTGACCAACAACCTGCACCCCAAGTCTAGTGACCAACAACCTGCACCCCAAGTCTAGAGACCAACAACCTGCACCCCAAGTCGAGTGACCAACAACCTGCATCCCAAGTCTAGTGATGATCAACCTGCACCCCCAGTCTAGTGACCAACAACCTGCACCCCAAGTCTAGTGACCAACAACCTGCACCCCAAGTCAAGTGACCAACAACCTGCACCCCAAGTCTAGTGACCAACAACCTGCACCCCAAGTCTAGTGACCAACAACCTGCACCCCAAGTCTAGTGACCAACAACCTGCACCCCAAGTCTAGTGATGATCAACCTGCACCCCAAGTCTAGTGACCAACAACCTGCACCCCAATTCTAGTGACCAACAACCTGCACACCAAGTCTAGTGATGATCAACCTGCACCCCAAGTCTAGTGATGATCAACCTGCACCCGAAGTCTAGTGATGATCAACCTGCACCCGAAGTCTAGTGACTAACAACCTGCACCCCAAGTCTAGTGATGATCAACCTGCACCCCCAGTCTAGTGAAGATCAACCTGCACCCCAAGTCTAGTGACCAACAACCTGCACCCCAAGTCTAGTGACCAACAACCTGCACCCCAAGTCTAGTGATGATCAACCTGCACCCCCAGTCTAGTGAAGATTAACCTGCACCCCAAGTCTAGTGACCAACAACCTGTACCCCAAGTCTAGTGACCAACAACCTGCACCCCAAGTCTAGTGACCAACAACCTGCACCCCAAGTCGAGTGACCAACAACCTGCATCCCAAGTCTAGTGATGATCAACCTGCACCCCCAGTCTAGTGAAGATCAACCTGCACCCCAAGTCTAGTGACCAACAACCTGCACACCAAGTCTAGTGATGATCAACCTGCACCCCAAGTCTAGTGATGATCAACCTGCACCCGAAGTCTAGTGACCAACAACCTGTACCCCAAGTCTATTGACCAACAACATGCACCCCAAGTCTAGTGATGATCAACCTGCACCCCCAGTCTAGTGAAGATCAACCTGCACCCAAAGTCTAGTGACCAACAACCTGCACCCCTAGTCTAGTGACCAGCAACCTGCAACCCAAGTCTAGTGACCAACAACCTGCACCCCAAGTCTAGTGACCAACAACCTGCACCCCAAGTCTAGTGATGATCAACCTGCACCCCTAGTCTAGTGACCAACAACCTGCACCCCAAGTCTAGTGACCAACAACCTGCACCCCAAGTCTAGTGATGATCAACCTGCACCCCAAGTCTAGTGATGATCAACCTGCACCCCAAGTCTAGTGATCATCAACTTGCACAACAAGTCTAGTGATGATCAACCTGCACCCCAAGTCTAGTGATGATCAACTTGCACCCCAAGTCTAGTGACCAACAACCTGCACCCCAAGTCTAGTGACGATCAACCTGCACCCCAAGTCTAGTGACCAACAACCTGCACCCCAAGTCTAGTGATGATCAACCTGCACCCCAAGTCTAGTGATGATCAACCTGCACCCCAAGTCTAGTGATCATCAACTTGCACAACAAGTCTAGTGATGATCAACCTGCACCTCAAGTCTAGTGATCATCAACCTGCACCCCAAGTCTAGGGATCATCAACCTGCACCCCAAGTCTAGGGATCATCAACCTGCACCCCAAGTCTAGTGACCAACAACCTGCACTCCAAGTTTAGTGATGATCAACCTGCACCCGAAGTCTAGTGATGATCAACCTGCACCCGAAGTCTAGTGATGATCAACCTGCACCCGAAGTCTAGTGACCAACAACCTGCACCCCAAGTCTAGTGATGATCAACCTGCACCCGAAGTCTAGTGACCAACAACCTGCACCCCAAGTCTAGTGATGATCAACCTGCACCCCAAGTCTAGTGATCATCAACCTGCACCCCAAGTCTAGTGATCATCAACCTGCACCCCAAGTCTAGGGATCATCAACCTGCACCCCAAGTCTCGTGACCAACAACCTGCACCCGAAGTCTAGTGAAGATCAACCTGCACCCCAAGTCTAGTGCCCAACAACCTGCACCCCAAGTCTAGTGACCAACAACCTGCTCCCCAAGTCTAGTGACCAACAACCTGTACCCCAAGTCTAGTGATGATCAACCTGCACCCCAAGTCTAGTGATCATCAACCTGCACCCCAAGTCTAGTGATCATCAACCTGCACCCCAAGTCTAGGGATCATCAACCTGCACCCCAAGTCTAGGGATCATCAACCTGTACCACAAGTCTAGGGATCATCAACCTGCACCCCAAGTCTAGTGACCAACAACCTGCACCCGAAGTCTAGTGAAGATCAACCTGCACCCCAAGTCTAGTGCCCAACAACCTGCACCCCAAGTCTAGTGACCAACAACCTGCACCCCAAGTCTAGTGACCAACAACCTGCACACCAAGTCTAGTGATGATCAACCTGCACCCCAAGTCTAGTGATGATCAACCTGCACCCCAAGTCTAGTGATCATCAACTTGCACAACAAGTCTAGTGATGATCAACCTGCACCCCAAGTCTAGTGATCATCAACCTGCACCCCAAGTCTAGGGATCATCAACCTGCACCCCAAGTCTAGGGATCATCAACCTGCACCCCAAGTCTAGTGACCAACAACCTGCACTCCAAGTTTAGTGATGATGAACCTGCACCCGAAGTCTAGTGATGATCAACCTGCACCCGAAGTCTAGTGATGATCAACCTGCACCCGAAGTCTAGTGACCAACAACCTGCACCCCAAGTCTAGTGATGATCAACCTGCACCCGAAGTCTAGTGACCAACAACCTGCACCCCAAGTCTAGTGATGATCAACCTGCACCCCAAGTCTAGTGATCATCAACCTGCACCCCAAGTCTAGTGATCATCAACCTGCACCCCAAGTCTAGGGATCATCAACCTGCACCCCAAGTCTCGTGACCAACAACCTGCACCCGAAGTCTAGTGAAGATCAACCTGCACCCCAAGTCTAGTGCCCAACAACCTGCACCCCAAGTCTAGTGACCAACAACCTGCTCCCCAAGTCTAGTGACCAACAACCTGTACCCCAAGTCTAGTGATGATCAACCTGCACCCCAAGTCTAGTGATCATCAACCTGCACCCCAAGTCTAGTGATCATCAACCTGCACCCCAAGTCTAGGGATCATCAACCTGCACCCCAAGTCTAGGGATCATCAACCTGTACCCCAAGTCTAGGGATCATCAACCTGCACCCCAAGTCTAGTGACCAACAACCTGCACCCGAAGTCTAGTGAAGATCAACCTGCACCCCAAGTCTAGTGCCCAACAACCTGCACCCCAAGTCTAGTGACCAACAACCTGCACCCCAAGTCTAGTGACCAACAACCTGCACACCAAGTCTAGTGATGATCAACCTGCACCCCAAGTCTAGTGATGATCAACCTGCACCCCAAGTCTAGTGATGATCAACCTGCACCCCTAGTCTAGTGATCATCAACCTGCACCCCAAGTCTAGTGATCATCAACCTGCACCCCAAGTCTAGGGATCATCAACCTGCACCCCAAGTCTAGGGATCATCAACCTGCACCCCAAGTCGAGTGATCATCAACCTGCACTCCAAGTCTAGTGATGATCAACCTGCACCCGAAGTCTAGTGATGATCAACCTGCACCCGAAGTCTAGTGATGATCAACCTGCACCCGCAGTCTAGTGACCAACAACCTGCACACCAAGTCTAGTGATGATCAACCTGCACCCCAAGTCTAGTGACCAACAACCTGCACCCCAAGTCTAGTGATGATCAACCTGCACCCCAAGTCTAGTGATCATCAACCTGCACCCCAAGTCTAGTGATCATCAACCTGCACCCCAAGTCTAGTGACAAACAACCTGCACCCCAAGTCTTGTGACAAACAACCTGCACCCCAAGTCTAGTGACCAACAACCTGCACCCCAAGTCTAGTGACCAACAACCTGCACCCCAAGTCTAGTGATGATCAACCTGCACCCCCAGTCTAGTGAAGATCAACCTGCACCCCAAGTCTAGTGACCAAAAACCTGCACCCCTAGTCTAGTGACCAGCAACCTGCAACCCAAGTCTAGTGACCAACAACCTGCACCCCAAGTCTAGTGACCAACAACCTGCACCCCAAGTCTAGTGATGATCAACCTGCACCCCTAGTCTAGTGACCAACAACCTGCACCCCAAGTCTAGTGACCAACACCCTGCACCCCAAGTCTAGTGATGATCAACCTGCACCCCAAGTCTAGTGATGATCAACCTGCACCCCAAGTCTAGTGATCATCAACTTGCACCCCAAGTCTAGTGATGATCAACCCGCACCCCAAGTCTAGTGATGATCAACTTGCACCCCAAGTCTAGTGACCAACAACCGGCACCCCAAGTCTTGTGACCAACAACCTGCACCCCAAGTCTAGTGACGATCAACCTGCACCCCAAGTCTAGTGACAAACAACCTGCACCCCAAGTCTAGTGATGATCAACCTGCACCCCAAGTCTAGTGATGATCAACCTGCACCCCAAGTCTAGTGATGATCAACCTGCACCCCAAGTCTAGTGACCAACAACCTGCACCCCAAGTCTAGTGAGCAACAACCTGCACCCCAAGTCTGGTGACCAACAACCTGCACCCCAAGTCTAGTGACCAACAACCTGCATCCCAAGTCTAGTGACCAACAACCTGCACCCAAAGTCTAGTGATGATCAACCTGCACCCCAAGTCTAGTGACCAACAACCTGTACCCCAAGTCTAGTGACCAACAACCTGCACCCCAAGTCTAGTGACCAACAACCTGCACCCCAAGTCTAGTGACCAACAACCTGCACACCAAGTCGAGTGACCAACAACCTGCACCCCAAGTCTAGTGGTGATAAACCTGCACCCCAAGTCTGGTGATGATCAACCTGCACCCCAAGTCTAGTGATGATCAACCTGCACCCCAAGTCTAGTGATGATCAACCTGCACCCCAAGTCTAGTGATGATCAACCTGCACCCCAAGTCTAGTGACGATCAACCTGCACCCCAGGTCTAGTTACCAACAACCTGCACCCCAAGTCTAGTGACCAACAACCTGCACCCCAAGTCTAGTGACCAACAACCTGCACCCCAAGTCTAGTGATGATCAACCTGCACCCCAAGTCTAGTGACCAACCACCTGCATCCCAAGTCTAGTGATGATCAACCTGCACCCCAAGTCTAGTGACCAACAACTTGCAACCCAAGTCTAGTGACGATCAACCTGCACCCCAAGTCTAGTGATGATCAACCTGCACCCCAAGTCTAGTGATGATCAACCTGCACCCCAAGTCTAGTGACCAACAACCTGCACCCCAAGTCTAGTGACCAACAACCTGCACCCCAAGTCTAGTGACCAACAACCTGCACACCAAGTCTCGTGACCAACAACCTGCACCCCAAGTCTAGTGACCAACAACCAGCACCCCAAGTCTAGTGATGATCAACCTGCACCCCAAGTCTAGTGACCAACAACCTGCACCCCAAGTCTGGTGACCAACAACCTGCACCCCAAGTCTAGTGACCAACAACCTGCACCTCAAGTCTAGTTCTGATAAACCTGCACCCCAAGTCTGGTGATGATCAACCTGCACCCCAAGTCTAGTGATGATCAACCTGCACCCCCAGTCTAGTGAAGATCAACCTGCACCCCAAGTCTAGTGACCAACAACCTGCACCCCTAGTCTAGTGACCAGCAACCTGCAACCCAAGTCTAGTGACCAACAACCTGCACCCCAAGTCTAGTGACCAACAACCTGCACCCCAAGTCTAGTGATGATCAACCTGCACCCCTAGTCTAGTGACCAACAACCTGCACCCCAAGTCTAGTGACCAACACCCTGCACCCCAAGTCTAGTGATGATCAACCTGCACCCCAAGTCTAGTGATGATCAACCTGCACCCCAAGTCTAGTGATCATCAACTTGCACCCCAAGTCTAGTGATGATCAACCCGCACCCCAAGTCTAGTGATGATCAACTTGCACCCCAAGTCTAGTGACCAACAACCGGCACCCCAAGTCTAGTGACCAACAACCTGCACCCCAAGTCTAGTGACGATCAACCTGCACCCCAAGTCTAGTGACCAACAACCTGCACCCCAAGTCTAGTGATGATCAACCTGCACCCCAAGTCTAGTGATGATCAACCTGCACCCCAAGTCTAGTGATGATCAACCTGCACCCCAAGTCTAGTGATGATCAACCTGCACCCCAAGTCTAGTGATGATCAACCTGCACCCCAAGTCTAGTGACCAACAACCTGCACCCCAAGTCTAGTGAGCAACAACCTGCACCCCAAGTCTGGTGACCAACAACCTGCACCCCAAGTCTAGTGACCAACAACCTGCATCCCAAGTCTAGTGACCAACAACCTGCACCCAAAGTCTAGTGATGATCAACCTGCACCCCAAGTCTAGTGACCAACAACCTGCACCCCAAGTCTAGTGACCAACAACCTGCACCCCAAGTCTAGTGACCAACAACCTGCACACCAAGTCGAGTGACCAACAACCTGCACCCCAAGTCTAGTGGTGATAAACCTGCACCCCAAGTCTGGTGATGATCAACCTGCACCCCAAGTCTAGTGATGATCAACCTGCACCCCAAGTCTAGTGATGATCAACCTGCACCCCAAGTCTAGTGATGATCAACCTGCACCCCAAGTCTAGTGACGATCAACCTGCACCCCAGGTCTAGTTACCAACAACCTGCACCCCAAGTCTAGTGACCAACAACCTGCACCCCAAGTCTAGTGACCAACAACCTGCACCCCAAGTCTAGTGATGATCAACCTGCACCCCAAGTCTAGTGACCAACCACCTGCATCCCAAGTCTAGTGATGATCAACCTGCACCCCAAGTCTAGTGACCAACAATTTGCAACCCAAGTCTAGTGACGATCAACCTGCACCCCAAGTCTAGTGATGATCAACCTGCACCCCAAGTCTAGTGATGATCAACCTGCACCCCAAGTCTAGAGACCAACAACCTGCACCCCAAGTCTAGTGACCAACAACCTGCACACCAAGTCTCGTGACCAACAACCTGCACACCAAGTCTCGTGACCAACAACCTGCACCCCAAGTCTAGTGACCAACAACCTGCACCCCAAGTCTAGTGACCAACAACCTGCACCCCAAGTCTAGTGGTGATAAACCTGCACCCCAAGTCTGGTGATGATCAACCTGCACCCCAAGTCTAGTTATGATCAACCTGCACCCCAAGTCTAGTGACCAACAACCGGCACCCCAAGTCTAGTGACCAACAACCTGCACCCCAAGTCTAGTGACGATCAACCTGCACCCCAAGTCTAGTGACAAACAACCTGCACCCCAAGTCTAGTGATGATCAACCTGCACCCCAAGTCTAGTGATGATCAACCTGCACCCCAAGTCTAGTGATGATCAACCTGCACCCCAAGTCTAGTGATGATCAACCTGCACCCCAAGTCTAGTGATGATCAACCTGCACCCCAAGTCTAGTGACCAACAACCTGCACCCCAAGTCTAGTGAGCAACAACCTGCACCCCAAGTCTGGTGACCAACAACCTGCACCCCAAGTCTAGTGACCAACAACCTGCATCCCAAGTCTAGTGACCAACAACCTGCACCCAAAGTCTAGTGATGATCAACCTGCACCCCAAGTCTAGTGACCAACAACCTGTACCCCAAGTCTAGTGACCAACAACCTGCACCCCAAGTCTAGTGACCAACAACCTGCACCCCAAGTCTAGTGACCAACAACCTGCACACCAAGTCGAGTGACCAACAACCTGCACCCCAAGTCTAGTGGTGATAAACCTGCACCCCAAGTCTGGTGATGATCAACCTGCACCCCAAGTCTAGTGATGATCAACCTGCACCCCAAGTCTAGTGATGATCAACCTGCACCCCAAGTCTAGTGATGATCAACCTGCACCCCAAGTCTAGTGACGATCAACCTGCACCCCAGGTCTAGTTACCAACAACCTGCACCCCAAGTCTAGTGACCAACAACCTGCACCCCAAGTCTAGTGACCAACAACCTGCACCCCAAGTCTAGTGATGATCAACCTGCACCCCAAGTCTAGTGACCAACCACCTGCATCCCAAGTCTAGTGATGATCAACCTGCACCCCAAGTCTAGTGACCAACAACTTGCAACCCAAGTCTAGTGACGATCAACCTGCACCCCAAGCCTAGTGATGATCAACCTGCACCCCAAGTCTAGTGATGATCAACCTGCACCCCAAGTCTAGTGACCAACAACCTGCACCCCAAGTCTAGTGACCAACAACCTGCACCCCAAGTCTAGTGACCAACAACCTGCACACCAAGTCTCATGACCAACAACCTGCACCCCAAGTCTAGTGACCAACAACCAGCACCCCAAGTCTAGTGATGATCAACCTGCACCCCAAGTCTAGTGACCAACAACCTGCACCCCAAGTCTGGTGACCAACAACCTGCACCCCAAGTCTAGTGACCAACAACCTGCACCTCAAGTCTAGTTCTGATAAACCTGCACCCCAAGTCTGGTGAAGATCAACCTGCACCCCAAGTCTAGTGATGATCAACCTGCACCCCCAGTCTAGTGAAGATCAACCTGCACCCCAAGTCTAGTGACCAACAACCTGCACCCCTAGTCTAGTGACCAGCAACCTGCAACCCAAGTCTAGTGACCAACAACCTGCAACCCAAGTCTAGTGACCAACAACCTGCACCCCAAGTCTAGTGATGATCAACCTGCACCCCTAGTCTAGTGACCAACAACCTGCACCCCAAGTCTAGTGACCAACACCCTGCACCCCAAGTCTAGTGATGATCAACCTGCACCCCAAGTCTAGTGATGATCAACCTGCACCCCAAGTCTAGTGATCATCAACTTGCACCCCAAGTCTAGTGATGATCAACCCGCACCCCAAGTCTAGTGATGATCAACTTGCACCCCAAGTCTAGTGACCAACAACCGGCACCCCAAGTCTAGTGACCAACAACCTGCACTCCAAGTCTAGTGACGATCAACCTGCACCCCAAGTCTAGTGACCAACAACCTGCACCCCAAGTCTAGTGACCAACAACCTGCACCCCAAGTCTAGTGACCAACAACCTGCACCCCAAGTCTAGTGATGATCAACCTGCACCCCAAGTCTAGTGACCAACAACCTGCACCCCAAGTCTAGTGACCAACAACCTGCACCCCAAGTCTAGTGACCAACAACCTGCACCCCAAGTCTAGTGGTGATAAACCTGCACCCCAAGTCTGGTGATGATCAACCTGCACCCCAAGTCTAGTGATGATCAACCTGCACCCCAAGTCTAGTGACCAACAACCGGCACCCCAAGTCTAGTGACCAACAACCTGCACCCCAAGTCTAGTGACGATCAACCTGCACCCCAAGTCTAGTGACAAACAACCTGCACCCCAAGTCTAGTGATGATCAACCTGCACCCCAAGTCTAGTGATGATCAACCTGCACCCCAAGTCTAGTGATGATCAACCTGCACCCCAAGTCTAGTGATGATCAACCTGCACCCCAAGTCTAGTGATGATCAACCTGCACCCCAAGTCTAGTGACCAACAACCTGCACCCCAAGTCTAGTGAGCAACAACCTGCACCCCAAGTCTGGTGACCAACAACCTGCACCCCAAGTCTAGTGACCAACAACCTGCATCCCAAGTCTAGTGACCAACAACCTGCACCCAAAGTCTAGTGATGATCAACCTGCACCCCAAGTCTAGTGACCAACAACCTGTACCCCAAGTCTAGTGACCAACAACCTGCACCCCAAGTCTAGTGACCAACAACCTGCACCCCAAGTCTAGTGACCAACAACCTGCACACCAAGTCGAGTGACCAACAACCTGCACCCCAAGTCTAGTGGTGATAAACCTGCACCCCAAGTCTGGTGATGATCAACCTGCACCCCAAGTCTAGTGATGATCAACCTGCACCCCAAGTCTAGTGATGATCAACCTGCACCCCAAGTCTAGTGATGATCAACCTGCACCCCAAGTCTAGTGACGATCAACCTGCACCCCAGGTCTAGTTACCAACAACCTGCACCCCAAGTCTAGTGACCAACAACCTGCACCCCAAGTCTAGTGACCAACAACCTGCACCCCAAGTCTAGTGATGATCAACCTGCACCCCAAGTCTAGTGACCAACCACCTGCATCCCAAGTCTAGTGATGATCAACCTGCACCCCAAGTCTAGTGACCAACAACTTGCAACCCAAGTCTAGTGACGATCAACCTGCACCCCAAGCCTAGTGATGATCAACCTGCACCCCAAGTCTAGTGATGATCAACCTGCACCCCAAGTCTAGTGACCAACAACCTGCACCCCAAGTCTAGTGACCAACAACCTGCACCCCAAGTCTAGTGACCAACAACCTGCACACCAAGTCTCATGACCAACAACCTGCACCCCAAGTCTAGTGACCAACAACCAGCACCCCAAGTCTAGTGATGATCAACCTGCACCCCAAGTCTAGTGACCAACAACCTGCACCCCAAGTCTGGTGACCAACAACCTGCACCCCAAGTCTAGTGACCAACAACCTGCACCTCAAGTCTAGTTCTGATAAACCTGCACCCCAAGTCTGGTGAAGATCAACCTGCACCCCAAGTCTAGTGATGATCAACCTGCACCCCCAGTCTAGTGAAGATCAACCTGCACCCCAAGTCTAGTGACCAACAACCTGCACCCCTAGTCTAGTGACCAGCAACCTGCAACCCAAGTCTAGTGACCAACAACCTGCAACCCAAGTCTAGTGACCAACAACCTGCACCCCAAGTCTAGTGATGATCAACCTGCACCCCTAGTCTAGTGACCAACAACCTGCACCCCAAGTCTAGTGACCAACACCCTGCACCCCAAGTCTAGTGATGATCAACCTGCACCCCAAGTCTAGTGATGATCAACCTGCACCCCAAGTCTAGTGATCATCAACTTGCACCCCAAGTCTAGTGATGATCAACCCGCACCCCAAGTCTAGTGATGATCAACTTGCACCCCAAGTCTAGTGACCAACAACCGGCACCCCAAGTCTAGTGACCAACAACCTGCACCCCAAGTCTAGTGACGATCAACCTGCACCCCAAGTCTAGTGACCAACAACCTGCACCCCAAGTCTAGTGATGATCAACCTGCACCCCAAGTCTAGTGATGATCAACCTGCACCCCAAGTCTAGTGATGATCAACCTGCACCCCAAGTCTAGTGACGATCAACCTGCACCCCAAGTCTAGTGACCAACAACCTGCACACCAAGTCTAGTGATGATCAACCTGCACCCCAAGTCTAGTGATGATCAACCTGCACCCCAAGTCTAGTGATGATCAACCTGCACCCCAAGTCTAGTGACGATCAACCTGCACCCCAAGTCTAGTGACCAACAACCTGCACCCCAAGTCTAGTGATGATCAACCTGCACCCCAAGTCTAGTGATGATCAACCTGCACCCCAAGTCTAGTGATGATCAACCTGCACCCCAAGTCTAGTGATGATCAACCTGCACCCCAAGTCTAGTGATGATCAACCTGCACCCCAAGTCTAGTGACCAACAACCTGCACCCGAAGTCTAGTGAGCAACAACCTGCACCCCAAGTCTGGTGACCAACAACCTGCACCCCAAGTCTAGTGACCAACAACCTGCATCCCAAGTCTAGTGACCAACAACCTGCACCCAAAGTCTAGTGATGATCAACCTGCACCCCAAGTCTAGTGACCAACAACCTGCACCCCAAGTCTAGTGACCAACAACCTGCACCCCAAGTCTAGTGACCAACAACCTGCACACCAAGTCGAGTGACCAACAACCTGCACCCCAAGTCTAGTGGTGATAAACCTGCACCCCAAGTCTGGTGATGATCAACCTGCACCCCAAGTCTAGTGATGATCAACCTGCACCCCAAGTCTAGTGATGATCAACCTGCACCCCAAGTCTAGTGATGATCAACCTGCACCCCAAGTCTAGTGACGATCAACCTGCACCCCAGGTCTAGTTACCAACAACCTGCACCCCAAGTCTAGTGACCAACAACCTGCACCCCAAGTCTAGTGACCAACAACCTGCACCCCAAGTCTAGTGATGATCAACCTGCACCCCAAGTCTAGTGACCAACCACCTGCATCCCAAGTCTAGTGATGATCAACCTGCACCCCAAGTCTAGTGACCAACAATTTGCAACCCAAGTCTAGTGACGATCAACCTGCACCCCAAGTCTAGTGATGATCAACCTGCACCCCAAGTCTAGTGATGATCAACCTGCACCCCAAGTCTAGAGACCAACAACCTGCACCCCAAGTCTAGTGACCAACAACCTGCACACCAAGTCTCGTGACCAACAACCTGCACACCAAGTCTCGTGACCAACAACCTGCACCCCAAGTCTAGTGACCAACAACCTGCACCCCAAGTCTAGTGACCAACAACCTGCACCCCAAGTCTAGTGGTGATAAACCTGCACCCCAAGTCTGGTGATGATCAACCTGCACCCCAAGTCTAGTGATGATCAACCTGCACCCCAAGTCTAGTGATGATCAACCTGCACCCCAAGTCTAGTGATGATCAACCTGCACCCCAAGTCTAGTGATGATCAACCTGCACCCCAAGTCTAGTGATGATCAACCTGCACCCCAAGTCTAGTGATGATCAACCTGCACCCCAAGTCTAGTGATGATCAACCTGCACCCCAAGTCTAGTGATGATCAACCTGCACCCCAAGTCTCGTGATGATCAACCTGCACCCCAAGTCTAGTGATGATCAACCTGCACCCCAAGTCTAGTGATGATCAACCTGCACCCCAAGTCTAGTGACGATCAACCTGCACCCCAGGTCTAGTGACCAACAACCTACACCCCAAGTCTAGTGACCAACAACCTGCACCCCAAGTCTAGTGACCAACAACCTGCACCCCAAGTCTAGTGATGATCAACCTGCACCCCAAGTCTAGTGACCAACAACCTGCACCCCAAGTCGAGTGATGATCAACCTGCACCCCAAGTCTAGTTACCAACAACCTGCACCCCAAGTCTAGTGACCAACAACCTGCACCCCAAGTCTAGTGACCAACAACCTGCACCCCAAGTCTAGTGATGATCAACCTGCACCCCAAGTCTAGTGACCAACCACCTGCATCCCAAGTCTAGTGATGATCAACCTGCACCCCAAGTCTAGTGACCAACAATTTGCAACCCAAGTCTAGTGACGATCAACCTGCACCCCAAGTCTAGTGATGATCAACCTGCACCCCAAGTCTAGTGATGATCAACCTGCACCCCAAGTCTAGAGACCAACAACCTGCACCCCAAGTCTAGTGACCAACAACCTGCACACCAAGTCTCGTGACCAACAACCTGCACACCAAGTCTCGTGACCAACAACCTGCACCCCAAGTCTAGTGACCAACAACCTGCACCCCAAGTCTAGTGACCAACAACCTGCACCCCAAGTCTAGTGGTGATAAACCTGCACCCCAAGTCTGGTGATGATCAACCTGCACCCCAAGTCTAGTGATGATCAACCTGCACCCCAAGTCTAGTGACCAACAACCTGCACCCCAAGTCTAGTGACCAACAACCTGCACCCCAAGTCTAGTGATGATCAACCTGCACCCCAAGTCTAGTGATGATCAACCTGCACCCCAAGTCTAGTGATGATCAACCTGCACCCCAAGTCTAGTGATGATCAACCTGCACCCCAAGTCTAGTGATGATCAACCTGCACCCCAAGTCTAGTGATGATCAACCTGCACCAAGTCTAGTGACCAACAACCTGCACCCCAAGTCTAGTGATGATCAACCTGCACCCCAAGTCTAGTGATGATCAACCTGCACCCCAAGTCTAGTGATGATCAACCTGCACCCCAAGTCTAGTGATGATCAACCTGCACCCCAAGTCTAGTGATGATCAACCTGCACCCCAAGTCTAGTGATGATCAACCTGCACCCCAAGTCTAGTGATGATCAACCTGCACCCCAAGTCTAGTGATGATCAACCTGCACCCCAAGTCTAGTGACCAACAACCTGCACCCGAAGTCTAGTGAGCAACAACCTGCACCCCAAGTCTGGTGACCAACAACCTGCACCCCAAGTCTAGTGACCAACAACCTGCATCCCAAGTCTAGTGACCAACAACCTGCACCCAAAGTCTAGTGATGATCAACCTGCACCCCAAGTCTAGTGACCAACAACCTGCACCCCAAGTCTAGTGACCAACAACCTGCACCCCAAGTCTAGTGACCAACAACCTGCACACCAAGTCGAGTGACCAACAACCTGCACCCCAAGTCTAGTGGTGATAAACCTGCACCCCAAGTCTGGTGATGATCAACCTGCACCCCAAGTCTAGTGATGATCAACCTGCACCCCAAGTCTAGTGATGATCAACCTGCACCCCAAGTCTAGTGATGATCAACCTGCACCCCAAGTCTAGTGACGATCAACCTGCACCCCAGGTCTAGTTACCAACAACCTGCACCCCAAGTCTAGTGACCAACAACCTGCACCCCAAGTCTAGTGACCAACAACCTGCACCCCAAGTCTAGTGATGATCAACCTGCACCCCAAGTCTAGTGACCAACCACCTGCATCCCAAGTCTAGTGATGATCAACCTGCACCCCAAGTCTAGTGACCAACAATTTGCAACCCAAGTCTAGTGACGATCAACCTGCACCCCAAGTCTAGTGATGATCAACCTGCACCCCAAGTCTAGTGATGATCAACCTGCACCCCAAGTAGAGACCAACAACCTGCACCCCAAGAGACCAACAACCTGCACCCCAAGTCTAGTGACCAACAACCTGCACACCAAGTCTCGTGACCAACAACCTGCACACCAAGTCTCGTGACCAACAACCTGCACCCCAAGTCTAGTGACCAACAACCTGCACCCCAAGTCTAGTGACCAACAACCTGCACCCCAAGTCTAGTGGTGATAAACCTGCACCCCAAGTCTGGTGATGATCAACCTGCACCCCAAGTCTAGTGATGATCAACCTGCACCCCAAGTCTAGTGATGATCAACCTGCACCCCAAGTCTAGTGATGATCAACCTGCACCCCAAGTCTAGTGATGATCAACCTGCACCCCAAGTCTAGTGATGATCAACCTGCACCCCAAGTCTAGTGATGATCAACCTGCACCCCAAGTCTAGTGATGATCAACCTGCACCCCAAGTCTAGTGATGATCAACCTGCACCCCAAGTCTCGTGATGATCAACCTGCACCCCAAGTCTAGTGATGATCAACCTGCACCCCAAGTCTAGTGATGATCAACCTGCACCCCAAGTCTAGTGACGATCAACCTGCACCCCAGGTCTAGTGACCAACAACCTACACCCCAAGTCTAGTGACCAACAACCTGCACCCCAAGTCTAGTGACCAACAACCTGCACCCCAAGTCTAGTGATGATCAACCTGCACCCCAAGTCTAGTGACCAACAACCTGCACCCCAAGTCGAGTGATGATCAACCTGCACCCCAAGTCTAGTTACCAACAACCTGCACCCCAAGTCTAGTGACCAACAACCTGCACCCCAAGTCTAGTGACCAACAACCTGCACCCCAAGTCTAGTGATGATCAACCTGCACCCCAAGTCTAGTGACCAACCACCTGCATCCCAAGTCTAGTGATGATCAACCTGCACCCCAAGTCTAGTGACCAACAATTTGCAACCCAAGTCTAGTGACGATCAACCTGCACCCCAAGTCTAGTGATGATCAACCTGCACCCCAAGTCTAGTGATGATCAACCTGCACCCCAAGTCTAGAGACCAACAACCTGCACCCCAAGTCTAGTGACCAACAACCTGCACACCAAGTCTCGTGACCAACAACCTGCACACCAAGTCTCGTGACCAACAACCTGCACCCCAAGTCTAGTGACCAACAACCTGCACCCCAAGTCTAGTGACCAACAACCTGCACCCCAAGTCTAGTGGTGATAAACCTGCACCCCAAGTCTGGTGATGATCAACCTGCACCCCAAGTCTAGTGATGATCAACCTGCACCCCAAGTCTAGTGACCAACAACCTGCACCCCAAGTCTAGTGACCAACAACCTGCACCCCAAGTCTAGTGATGATCAACCTGCACCCCAAGTCTAGTGATGATCAACCTGCACCCCAAGTCTAGTGATGATCAACCTGCACCCCAAGTCTAGTGATGATCAACCTGCACCCCAAGTCTAGTGATGATCAACCTGCACCCCAAGTCTAGTGATGATCAACCTGCACCAAGTCTAGTGACCAACAACCTGCACCCCAAGTCTAGTGATGATCAACCTGCACCCCAAGTCTAGTGATGATCAACCTGCACCCCAAGTCTAGTGATGATCAACCTGCACCCCAAGTCTAGTGATGATCAACCTGCACCCCAAGTCTCGTGATGATCAACCTGCACCCCAAGTCTAGTGATGATCAACTAGTGATGATCAACCTGCACCCCAAGTCTAGTGTGATCAACCTGAGTGACCAACAACCTGCACCCCAAGTCTAGTGATGATCAACCTGCACCCCAAGTCTAGTGACCAACAACCTGCATCCCAAGTCTAGTGATGATCAACCTGCACCCCAAGTCTAGTGACCAACAACTTGCACCCCAAGTCTAGTGATGATCAACCTGCACCCCAGGTCTAGTGACCAACAACCTACACCCCAAGTCTAGTGACCAACAACCTGCACCCCAAGTCTAGTGACCAACAACCTGCACCCCAAGTCTAGTGATGATCAACCTGCACCCCAAGTCTAGTGACCAACAACCTGCACCCCAAGTCGAGTGATGATCAACCTGCACCCCAAGTCTAGTCATGATCAACCTGCACCCCAAGTCTAGTGACCAACAACCTGCATCCCAAGTCTAGTGATGATCAACCTGCACCCCAAGTCTAGTGACCAACAACTTGCAACCCAAGTCTAGTGACGATCAACCTGCACCCCAAGTCTAGTGATGATCAACCTGCACCCCAAGTCTAGTGATGATCAACCTGCACACCAAGTCTGGTGACCAACAACCTGCACCCCAAGTCTGGTGACCAACAACCTGCACCCCAAGTCTAGTGACCAACAACCTGCACCCCAAGTCTAGTGACCAACAACCTGCACCCCATGTCTAGTGACCAACAACCTGCATCCCAAGTCTAGTGACCAACAACCTGCACCCCAAGTCTAGTGATGATCAACCTGCACCCCAAGTCTAGTGATGATCAACCTGCACCCCAAGTCTAGTGATGATCAACCTGCACCCCAAGTCTAGTGATGATCAACCTGCACCCCAAGTCTAGTGACCAACAGCCTGCACACCAAGTCTAGTGATGATCAACCTGCACCCCAAGTCGAGTGACCATCAACCTGCATCCCAAGTCTAGTGACCAACAACCTGCACCCCAAGTCTAGTGACCAACAACCTGCACCCCAAGTCTAGTGACCAACAACCTGCACCCCAAGTCTAGTGACCAACAACCTGCACCCCAAGTCTGGTGATGATCAACCTGCACCCAAAGTCTAGTGATGATCAACCTGCACCCCAAGTCTAGTGATGATCAACCTGCACCCAGAGTCTAGTGATGATCAACCTGCACCCAGAGTCTCGTGATGATCAACCTGCACCCCAAGTCTAGTGATGATCAACCTGCACCCCAAGTCTAGTGATGATCAACCTGCACCCCAAGTCTAGTGATGATCAACCTGCACCCCAAGTCTAGTGACGATCAACCTGCACCCCAGGTCTAGTGACCAACAACCTGCACCCCAAGTCTAGTGACCAACAACCTGCACCCCAAGTCTAGTGACCAACAGCCTGCACACCAAGTCTAGTGATGATCAACCTGCACACAAAAGAGGGTCACAAATAGAACACTGGAAAGCATGTGTATTACAGAAAGGGAAAATACACTGAGTATATTCACCCTCTGAATGGCACACATACACAATCCATGTCTCAATTGTCTCAAGGCTTAAAAATATTATTTAACCTGTCTCCTCCCCTTCATCTACACTGGGTGAAGTGAATTTAACAAGTGACATCAATAAGGGATCATAGCTTTCACCTGGATTTACCTGGTCAGTCTATGACATGGAAAGAGCAGGTGTTCATAATGTTTTGTACACTCAGTGTACGTCTCTGGTTAGGATCACAGATATAAATTCTAACCAGAGCAATTTCCATGTAGAATCCTTTGGAGGCTAGACTACTAGATAACTGAAACCTTCATCAATCAATCAATCAATCAAATGTATTTATAAAACAATTTTTACATCAGCTGATGTCACAAAGTGTTGTACAGAAACCAGCCTAAAACCCCAAACAGCAAGCAATGCAGACGTAGAAGCACGGTGGCTAGGAAAAACTCCCTAGAAAGGCAGGAACCTAGGAAGAGACCTAGCGAGGAACCAGGCTATGAGGGGTGGCCAGTCCTCTTCTGGCTGTTTCTGGTGGAGATTATAACAGTACATGGCCAAGATGTTCAAACGTTCATAGATCCCTCAAATAATTTATATCCCAAAGTCATGAATCCAAACAGCAGACGCATGTGTATGTTTGAGAAATTAGCTAGTGCCGTTACCCAAAGCCTCTTTTTTTCCATTTAGAGTGATTGCATCCCTCATTGAGGAGACTTAAAGTAGAGAAAAACACAAACAGAAACAGTATTAAAACACACACGTTTTACAGGACACACCCTTCATGTTACTGACACATTAAGGAAACCTTGCAGGCGCTCATAAAATAAAATGTCTTTCTCTCTCTTACTCATAAAATAAAACAACATTTACTCCTTCCACCAAAACACATAGGCAGCACTTTCCCCTGTGTGTTTTTCTGGGAAGTGTAATTAGATTCATAAAATAGTACTGTGTAGTAAATCACAGCCACTGTGTGTGTGTGTGTGTGTGTGTGTGTGTGTGTGTGTGTGTGTGTGTGTGTGTGTGTGTGTGTGTGTGTGTGTGTGTGTGTGTGTGTGTGTGTGTGTGTGTGTGTGTGTGTGTGTGTGTGTGTGTGTGTGTGTGTGTGTGTGTGTGTGTGTGTGTGTGTGTGTGTGTATAATGGGCGTTGTTGTTCATGCCTGTGTGTGTGTGTGTATGTGTTTACGGTAATTGCCTGTATGTATGTGTATGTGGCTAAGGCGTGGTATATAAAGGAATGGTAACAAAGGGATTAAATAAATGTTCCCCTAATCCACCAGGCATGGCTCCCACAGTATTACCTCTAGGGGTTGACTGGCTGGACTGTGGTGGTGGTGATGTGGTAGGCTGGATTGTGCCAGTTTCTGTTGTAATAAAGACATAAAAAAAACTCCCAATTAAACTATTTTTGGGCAATGGGGTTGGCGTGTTGGGGTGCTGGGGGTTTAGAGGGGGCATAGACATAAAGAGAGTAAGAGAGAGAAAGAGGCCTGCTCACCGCTACTCCCAGGCAGCCAGTGTTCCTGTGCCAGGGCACCTCTGTGTCGCTGATGGATACAGTAATGTAATTACGAACACATGCTTATTAATGGGCTTACCAGAGACCTGTGGGATGGATGGAAGAGAAAGGGGGGGATGATGAGAGAGAAAGAGAGAGGGTTGAAGAGAGTGATTAAGAAAATACAAAAAAGTGAGAGAGTAAGGGAAGGAGTCAGTTGAGGTGTCCTCCCTGGTTGGTGTTGTGAGAGAGAGTAAGGGAAGGAGTCCGTTGAGGTGTCCTCCCTGGTTGGTGTTGTGAGAGAGAGTAAGGGAAGGAGTCCGTTGAGGTGTCCTCCCTGGTTGGTGTTGTGAGAGAGAGTAAGGGAAGGAGTCAGTTGAGGTGCCCTCCCTGGTTGGTGTTGTGAGAGAGAGTGTTGGTGTTGGTCTGCACCCACAACTCCTTAACACCCAGAGAGATCATGGAACAATGGGTACCATCTGACTGATGAGGGTTGATGGGAAAGAGGGGTGGGTAGAACCATGCCAGCTTCTCCATGGCAATGGCTCTGTTTACATTTAGTGGGACATATAATGTGACACTCTCTCTTGATGTGGTGTAATGGTAATTATGTCTTGCTTGAGAAAGCATCGGCACTAACAGACCAAGGCTGATGAGAGGGCTTGGCCACTGTTTCAAAACGTGTCGGCCAATACGTTTAGACGGTGGGCGTTAACAAAAACTCCTGCGGTGGCGACAGCACATACATTAACGAGGTTGTAACTCAAATTAGATAAACAAATGGCTTAAATCTAATTACAGAGCGACTCCTCCTCATCTTCTTACACTAGGGTTTGTATTGCAGGAGGCCATGGTTAAGTATAGGACCATTTAACCTCCACAGTTTATATCCATGCAGACACACAGAGAAACCAGATCACAACCATGCAGATAAAGAGGTCTATTTTTGGTCGTAAAAAACCAGACTGAATAGAATGACGTCATGCTTTTGTTGCAATCAGTTTCAGCTGATTTTGTGTCAGGGTTATGATCACGGGTCTATTTCACACAGTGAGTCAGCCTTAAATGTGTCCAATCGTTCCTTGTGTTTAGCAATCCTGTCACATAAACCAATCACAGAGGAGCTAGACTATTGGGATCTACAATGATAATGTGAAACTAATCTACGCAATAAGGCACACATGTAAAGCTAATGATCAAAGAGCAGTCTGAGTGTGTTTCTGGGTTCTCATGATTGAGACCACCACGTTGTCTGGGTCTCAGTATCAGCTGTGGTGATGTGGCTTGATGAAGGATTTGAGGCATCTGTCACCAAGAGCTTAATGAATCCTGATGTTCATACAAAACATGGAGTTTGGTTTTTAGTGGAATACCTCAGTGCTCGAGGACTGGATCTAATTAAGATTGTATTTCTCTCTCTCTCTCTCTCTCTGTGCATGTGCGTGTGTGCGTGTGTGTACAGTATATGCGTTTGTAATTTACTGGTTATATCCTCCCCAAAGTTATAGTTGCCTGGTCTTATAATTTTCCATCTTTTTCGACATTCATTGAAGAAATTCCAGAATGCAACTTTTCCTGATTAGTTTAGAAGCCAGATAACAACTGTATCCAATCACAACAGATGTCTTGAGACCAAACAACATCACTGCCTGCCTTCCTACTTTTATACACGATTGTTTACAGGAATGTTTTCTATTAATCCATTTGGAATCACCCAAAGTGTACGACCTCTCATTTCAACCCACATTTGCCTTGTTTTAAAACCTCAGACTGTCTCCAAGAAGGATTTTAAATAATCAAATACATTTTATGTAATTGTTTATTTAGAACATAAAAAGCCCTACCAGGCAAAAAGCTGTAAATTAGGGAGAGATTATAACAGGGATTTAGTTCGAATAATGACTCATTTTGTTCTTCATATCCACAGAACACCAGCCATTGCCCTTTCTAATTAAATTAACCCTGTAGTGTCTGACGTTAGGCGTTTTTAGCCCATAAATGTATATTCTCTGCTCTCAGCAGGGTCTCCTTATCCCCGAGGCTGCCAATAACCCAAATCCATGACTCCTGTTCATTTTGTTCCCCTCGTTTAGAATCTAATTAAATTGGGTAATAAGGGTGGGAAGAATGGGTTGGAGAAAAGGCCTTCTAGGAGGCTATGTTCTGTATAACTCCAGTGGAGAGATGGATGGGGTACCGTTGTACGTGAAGACTACTGCCAAATCATGGACTACTAATGGGCATGCATTCTCTCTCTCTCTCTCTCTCTCTCTCTCTCTCCTGATTACAACCAGATGTGAGCTCCACTCTGGGACAAGGCTGAGATGAGAGACAGCGAAGCCGCCAGACCCACAGTTAAATATATTAAACCAGTAATGAATAAAACAATAGCAATGTGCAATGGTTAAAAATAAGTTGATTAAGAATTTGATTTTGAGTCCATATTATGGGGCCATGTAGGAGGCAACTGGTGCATTTGTATTTGAGAAGTGTTGTGTGAGGGTTTATTCCTCTGTCCATGTGCTTCTCTGATTCCAATCTAGGTTCTGTAGGAAGCTTGATGAAGCCTGTGGCAGCCCATTTAACCAGTTGTCATCACCATGACAGTTGGCTGTATGCGAGCCCCATACTATGTGAGTCATCTGGAACTCTTGTCAAGTCCAGTACTGGGTCAAAACTATTCAACCACCCCATATCAACAACATGTCTCGCCAACTCCATGTCTCCTCCATAATCAACTTATTGTCTACACATCTACACATCTCCTTCCATCTCTCTCTCTCGCTCCCTCTCTCTTTCTGTGTGTGTGTGTGTATCAGTCCCATCCCACTGTTTATTGTTTACCAATATCATCTCAACACAAACTGCCAGTCTAGATTCCCTCCATCTCGACCTCTAACCTGATTCTCTGCTCAGCTCTGGGGCATTTCAGCTGGCTGGACGTCTGGGGCTGGGGCCTAGATGTTTGGCTCCCTGACCAGGCCTTGTAGCTGGCTGGACGTCTGGGTCTGGAGGTTTGGCTCCCTGACCAGGCCTTGCAGCTTGCTGGATGTCTGGGGCTGGGACCTGGGGGTATGGCTCCCTGACCAGGCCTTGCAGCTGGCTGGACATCTGGGTCTGGAGGTTTGGCTCCCTGACCAGGTCTTGCAGCTTGCTGGACGTCTGGGGCTGGGGCCTGGGGGTTTGGCTCCCTGACCAGGCCTTGCAGCTGGCTGGACGTCCGGGGCTGGATGTTTGGCTCCCTGACCAGGCCTTGTAGCTGGCTGGAGGTCTGGGGCTGAGGCTGAAGGCTGGGCCTGCTTGGACCAGGGTGTGGGACAAGAGCCTGCTTGGACCAGGGTGTGGTCGAAGCAGCTCACTGGTGTGTACAAAGGCCTGCACAGAGGATAGCTGCCAGGGAAAACAGAAGAGGTGGCAGGTGAGACAGATAGACAGGGCTCCATTGTTTCACTGTGTTTCTATTTTCTACAGGTGTGAGTCCTCTGAGCTCAGAGCTCTGTTCAGATGTGTGAGACTCTCCAAGAGCTATAAGAGGGCTTGGCCCTCGTTTAGCAGGGCACGGAATGTGAGCCACTTTGGGGAAAATAATGAGGGCAATGGGACTCTGGCAATGACTCCCTGGGACAGCAAAACCCACATAGAGTAATATTCAATAAACTGCAACGTTAAGCTATCTGAAAGCACCACCTCACCCTACAGTGCAGACCCACCTAATGAGGGAGAAGGGATGGAGAGAATGGAGAGAGGGAGACAGGCAGAAGTTGCTAAGAACTAGGGAGAGAAGAATAAGAAATAAGTGTGTAGAGCTTTCCATTTTTTCTTCCAAAGAGGTGATAGAAATAATGTGTCTGTGTGAAGTGTGGAGATACAGAGAGAGAAGAGAGAGAGAAGGGAAGAAAGAGAGAGAAGAGAGAGAGAGAAGGGAAGAGAGAGAGCGAAGGGAAGAGAGAGAGAGAAGGGAAGAAAGATAGAGAAGGGAAGAAAGAGAGAGAAGAGAGAGAGCGAAGGGAAGAAAGAGAGAGAAGGGAAGAGAGAGAGTGACAGAGAATAGGAGAGGATGAGAGAGATCAAGACAAACTGTATGCATGATGTCAACTGGGGTTAGCGCTCCAAACTCACTGCAGATGGCAGGACGAGAGGTCAGGAATGGACATTAAAGAACAAATTAGGAACAGGAGCAGGGAAGGCTGTTCTGGAGTTGGATAGGGAAGGGGGACAGAGGGGTCAAAACAGTCTCAGACATATGGGCTTTTTAAACAGCAATTAGATGCATCCCAGCTTCAATGTCCGTGCTGCGAGGATGGTTTGACCCCTAATCATCCCCAATTTCTCCTGAGCCCTCTGACTCTCCGAGATGTGTCGACTCAGATTGGCTGTTTATTTTTCAGGCCGTTTCCTGTTTGACTAAAAGCAAAGCTGTGTGTCTTTATGGATGGCAGTGAGGACAAGGGCAACACATGCACTTGTTGCATGGCTATGCATTCAACCATCCTCAACCCTGTTAGTCAAACTCTAGTTTAATTTCATTAAACCTGATTGGTTGCGATGATAATGCACGCTCCCATTTGACATACAAATTAATTGTCAAACTTTTCAACACTATAACGGAACACTGACTATAACATGTGGCTCAGTTGGTAGCACATGACACTTGCAACGCCAGGGCTGTGGGTTCAATTCCCATGGGAGACCAGTACTAAAATGTACGCATTCAATTCAATTTACACTATTGCCATGACATAACAATGTACATATTGCTAAAGCGTACTTTTGAAATTAGGTGATAGATATACAATATTAACATAAGTAAATTATAATAATCATTATTGTCAATGGGACAATCAGTAACAAGTCACTACTGTAAATGGCTCTGGATAAGAGCATTAGTTATAAACATTGTTTTTTATAAATGTTTATTTCTCAGCAGCGCCTCTTCAACCTCAGGAAGCTGAAGAAATTCGGCTTGTCACCGAAAGCACTCACAAACTTTTACAGATGCACAATCGAGAGCATCCTGTCGGGCTGTATCACCGCCTGGTACGGCAACTGCTCCGCCCATAACCATAAGGCTCTCCAGAGGGTAGTGAGGTCTGCACAACGCATCACCGGGGGAAAACTACCTGCCCTCCAGGACACCTACACCACCCGATGTCACAGGAAGACCATAAAGATCATCAAGGACAACAACCACCCGAGCCACAGCCTGTTCACCCCGCTACCATCCAGAAGGTGAGGTCAGTACAGGTGTATCAAGGCAGGGACCGAGAGACTGAAAAACAGCTTCTATCTCAAGGCCATCAGACTGTTAAACAGCCACCACTAACATTGAGTGGCTGCTGCCAACATACTGACTCAACTCCAGCCACATTAATAATGGAAAAATTGATGTAAAAATGTATCACTAGCCATTTTAAACAATGCCACTTAATACTTTTTTATTTTTTTTATTTATTTGTATTTCACCTTTATTTAACCAGGTAGGCTAGTTGAGAACAGGTTCTCATTTGCAACTGCGACCTGGCCAAGATAAAGCATAGCAGTGTGAACAGACAACACAGAGTTACACATGGAGTAAACAATTAACAAGTCAATAACACAGAGAAAAAAAGGGGAGTCTATATACAATGTGTGCAAAAGGCATGAGGAGGTAGGCGAATAATTACAATATTGCAGATTAACACTGGAGTGATAAATGATCAGATGATCATGTACAGGTAGAGATATTGGTGTGCAAAAGAGCAGAAAAGTAAATAAATAAAAACTGTGGGGATGAGGTAGGTGAAAATGGGTGTGCTATTTACCAATAGATTATGTACAGCTGCAGCGATCGGTTAGCTGCTCAGCTAGCTGATGTTTGAAGTTGGTGAGGGAGATAAAAGTCTCCAACTTCAGCGATTTTTGCAATTCGTTCCAGTCACAGGCAGCAGAGTACTGGAACGAAAGGCGGCCAAATGAGGTGTTGGCTTTAGGGATGATCAGTGAGATACACCTGCTGGAGCGCGTGCTACGGATGGGTGTTGCCATCGTGACCAGTGAACTGAGATAAGGCGGAGCTTTACTTAGCATGGACTTGTAGATGACCTGGAGCCAGTGGGTCTGGCGACGAATATGTAGCGAGGGCCAGCCGACTAGAGCATACAAGTCGCAGTGGTGGGTAGTATAAGGTGCTTTAGTGACAAAACGGATGGCACTGTGATAAACTGCATCCAGTTTGCTGAGAAGAGTGTTGGAAGCAATTTTGTAGATGACGTCGCCGAAGTCGAGGATCGGTAGGATAGTCAGTTTTACTAGGGTAAGCTTGGCAGCGTGAGTGAAGGAGGCTTTGTTGCGGAATAGAAAGCCGATTCTTGATTTGATTTTCGATTGGAGATGTTTGATATGGGTCTGGAAGGAGAGTTTGCAGTCTAGCCAGACACCTAGGTACTTATAGGTGTCCACATATTCAAGGTCGGAACCATCCAGGGTGGTGATGCTAGTCGGGCATGCGGGTGCAGGCAGCGATCGGTTGAAAAGCATGCATTTGGTTTTACTAGCGTTTAAGAGCAGTTGGAGGCCACGGAAGGAGTGTTGTATGGCATTGAAGCTCGATTGGAGGTTAGATAGCACAGTGTCCAATGACGGGCCTAAAGTGTATACAATGGTGTCGTCTGTGTAGAGGTGGATCAGGGAATCGCCCGCAGCAAGAGCAACATCATTGATATATACAGAGAAAAGAGTCGGCCCGAGAATTGAACCCTGTGGCACCCCCATAGAGACTGCCAGAGGACCGGACAACATGCCCTCCGATTTGACACACTGAACTCTGTCTGCAAAGTAATTGGTGAACCAGGCAAGGCAGTCATCCGAAAAACCAAGGCTACTGAGTCTGCCGATAAGAATATGGTGATTGACAGAGTCGAAAGCCTTGGCAAGGTCGATGAAGACGGCTGCACAGTACTGTCTTTTATCGATGGCGGTTATGATGTTGTTTAGTACCTTGAGTGTGGCTGAGGTGCACCCGTGACCGGCTCGGAAACCAGATTGCATAGTGGAGAAGGTACGGTGGGATTCGAGATGGTCAGTGACCTGTTTGTTGACTTGGCTTTCGAAGACCTGAGATAGGCAGGGCAGGATGGATATAGGTCTGTAACAGTTTGGGTCCAGGGTGTCTCCCCCTTTGAAGAGGGGGATGACTGCGGCAGCTTTCCA
The DNA here is from genome assembly GCF_023373465.1 of Oncorhynchus keta. Lineage (NCBI taxonomy): Eukaryota > Metazoa > Chordata > Actinopteri > Salmoniformes > Salmonidae > Oncorhynchus > Oncorhynchus keta. The sequence goes on along the minus strand of NC_068421.1, from coordinate 86,668,712 downwards.
ATCCTTGGGGATCTCAGACGATATGAAAGAGAGGTTGAACAGGCTGGTAATAGGGGTTGCGACAATGACGGCGGATAGTTTCAGAAATAGAGGGTCCAAATTGTCAAGCCCAGCTGATTTATACGGGTCCAGGTTTTGCAGCTCTTTCAGAACATCTGCTATCTGGATTTGGGTAAAGGAGAACCTGGAGAGGCTTGGGCGAGGAGCTGCGGGGGGGCCGGAGCTGTTGGCCGAGGTAGGAGTAGCCAGGCGGAAGGCATGGCCAGCCGTTGAGAAATGCTTGTTGAAGTTTTCGATAATCATGGATTTGTCGGTGGTGACCGTGTTCCCTAGCCTCAGTGCAGTGGGCAGCTGGGAGGAGGTGCTCTTGTTCTCCATGGACTTCACAGTGTCCCAGAACTTTTTGGAGTTGGAGCTACAGGATGCAAACTTCTGCCTGAAGAAGCTGGCCTTAGCTTTCCTGACTGACTGCGTGTTTTGGTTCCTGACTTCCCTGAACGTTTACATACCCTATATTACTCATCTCATATGTATATACTGTACTCTATACCATCCACTGCATCTTGCCTATGCCGTTCTGTACCATCACTCATTCATATATCTTTATGTACATATTCTTTATCCCTTTACACTTGTGTGTATAAGGTAGTTGTTGTGGAATTGTTAGGTTAAATTACTCGTTGTATATTACTGCATTGTCGGAACTAGAAGCACAAGCATTTCGCTACACTCGCATTAACATCTGCTAACCATGTGTATGTGACAAATACAATTTGATTTGATTTCTCATAATTATTTTGTGTGGGTCTCTCATGTTCTTCATACCAAACTCAATGTTTATTTTATTCCCACGTTCTTCTTCCTCTAAACTGTCTCATATTTTATGAGAGTGATAATAATAATCTATCAGAGAAAAAGTTTTATTTCTCTAATTTGATCTGCAGCCAAACATTTGGTTCAATCTGACTTCTGGCATACTGTAGAAGTGTTTGGTTCAATCTGACCTCTGCCATACTGTAGAAGTGTTTGGTTCAATCTGACTTCTGGCATACTGTAGAAGTGTTTGGTTCAATCTGACCTCTGGCATACTGTAGAAGTGTTTGGTTCAATCTGACCTCTGGCATACTGTAGAAGTGCTTGGTTCAATCTGACCTCTGGCATACTGTAGAAGTGCTTGGTTCAATCTGACCTCTGGCATACTGTAGAAGTGTTTGGTTCAATCTGACCTCTGGCATACCGTAGAAGTGTTTGGTTCAATCTGACCTCTGGCATACTGTAGAAGTGCTTGGTTCAATCTGACCTCTGGCATACTGTAGAAGTGTTTCGTTCAATATGACCTCTGGCATACTGTAGAAGTGTTTGGTTCAATCTGACCTCTGGCATACTGTAGAAGTGCTTGGTTCAATCTGACCTCTGGCATACTGTAGAATTGTTTGGTTCAATCTGACCTCTGGCATACTGTAGAAGTGTTTGGTTCAATCTGACTTCGGACATACTGTAGAAGTGTTTGGTTCAATCTGACCTCTGGCATACTGTAGAAGTGTTTGGTTCAATCTGACCTCTGGCATACTGTAGAAGTGTTTCGTTCAATATGACCTCTGGCATACTGTAGAAGTGTTTGGTTCAATCTGACTTCGGACATATGGTAGAAGTGTTAGTGGATTTCTTCCATGCTGTATATTACTGTGAATTTGTTCAGTTTATTGGGCTGTAAGAAATCATGCTGTCGGTAGTTAATTTGTTCGAACATCTTTACTGTAGTAGAAATGAATCCTGCTATGAATGGGGGGGAGTAAAGGTGATGTTAAATAAATTGTTATTTTTCATGACTGTCCCAGATGTCCTATCCATCCTGTAACATGATGTTACAGACCCTGTATTTATTCATTACATTTAGCCTTCACAGAGATTCTGTTCTAAAGACATACATAAACATTTATTCATTACATTTAGCCTTCACAGAGATTCTGTTCTAAAGACATACATAAACATTTATTCATTACATTTAGCCTTCACAGAGATTCTGTTCTAAAGACATACATAAACATTTATTCATTACATTTAGCCTTCACAGATATTCTGTTCTAAAGACATACATAAACATTTATTCATTACATTTAGCCTTCACAGAGATTCTGTTCTAAAGACATACATAAACATTTATTCATTACATTTAGCCTTCACAGAGATTCTGTTCTAAAGACATACATAAACATTTATTCATTACATTTAGCCTTCACAGAGATTCTGTTCTAAAGACATACATAAACAGACTTCAGATTGATGCCTATTCGCTGTGCTAAAAAAAGGGAGTGCACACACACCTCTTGTCCCCTGACACTTTGAACCTTTGAACCCTGCACAGTCATCAACAAAACTCATCAACCTCCCCCCAAAACCCCTCCTCCCTAAATAGGGAGGTGACGTCCCCCACCTATAACCCTTGTGTGTCCCTGAAGGTCTTCGCTATAATCAGGTCCCCCTCATACACCCCAGCAATCAGAGAACCAAGGCTGTGGCCCCCCTATCCTGCCCTTCCCTATTATGCCTTGCCCTGACACAAGCAGCCAACACACTCTAAATGACCAGCAGCAGCTCTGTCCTAACACTTTATTAGAAGATGCAACAGGGTGCAACAGTCTAACTGGCCTCTTGGAGACCCTTTATATTCTTATCAGACAGCACTAAATGTTCCCTAAACACCAGCCTGACTAAATGTTCCCTAAACACCAGCCTGACTAAATGTTCTCTAAACACCAGCCTGACTAAATGTTCCCTAAACACCAGCCTGACTAAATGTTCCCTAAACACCAGCCTGACTAAATGTTCTCTAAACACCAGCCTGACTAAATGTTCCCTAAACACCAGCCTGACTAAATGTTCCCTAAACACCAGCCTGATTAAATGTTCTCTAAACACCAGCCTGACTAAATGTTCCCTAAACATCAGCCTGACTAACTGTTCCCTAAACACCAGCCTGACTAAATGTTCCCTAAACACCAACCTGATTAAATGTTCTCTAAACACCAGCCTGACTAAATGTTCCCTAAACACCAGCCTGACTAAATGTTCTCTAAACACAAGCCTGACTAAATGTTCTCTAAACACCAACCAGATGAAATGTTCTCTAAACACCAGACTGACTAAATGTTCTCTAAACACCAGCCTGACTAAATGTTCTCTAAACACCAGCCTGACTAAATGTTCTCTAAACACCAGCCTGACTAAATGTTCTCTACACACCAGCCTGACTAAATGTTCCCTAAACACCAGCCTGACTAAATGTTCCCTAAACACCAGCCTGATTAAATGTTCTCTAAACACCAGCCTGACTAAATGTTCCCTAAACATCAGCCTGACTAAATGTTCCCTAAACACCAGCCTGACTAAATGTTCCCTAAACACCAACCTGATTAAATGTTCTCTAAACACCAGCCTGACTAAATGTTCCCTAAACACCAGCCTGACTAAATGTTCTCTAAACACAAGCCTGACTAAATGTTCTCTAAACACCAACCAGATGAAATGTTCTCTAAACACCAGACTGACTAAATGTTCTCTAAACACCAGCCTGACTAAATGTTCTCTAAACACCAGCCTGACTAAATGTTCTCTAAACACCAGCCTGACTAAATGTTCTCTAAACACCAGCCTGACTAAATGTTCTCTAAACACCAGCCTGACTAAATGTTCTCTAAACACCAGCCTGACTAAATGTTCTCTAAACACCAGCTTGACTAAATGTTCTCTAAACACAAGCCTGACTAAATGTTCTCTAAACACCAACCAGATGAAATGTTCTCTAAACACCAGCCTGACTAAATGTTCCCTAAACACCAGCCTGACTACATGTTCTCTAAACACCAACCAGATTAAATGTTCCCTAAACACCAGCCTGACTAAATGTTCTCTAAACACCAGCCTGACTACATGTTCTCTAAACACCAGCCTGACTACATGTTCTCTAAACACCAGCCTGACTAAATGTTCCCTAAACACCAGCCTGACTACATGTTCTCTAAACACCAACCAGATTAAATGTTCCCTAAACACCAGCCTGACTAAATGTTCTCTAAACACCAGCCTGACTACATGTTCTCTAAACACCAGCCTGACTACATGTTCTCTAAACACCAGCCTGACTAAATGTTCTCTAAACACCAGCCTGACTAAATGTTCTCTAAACACCAGCCTGACTAAATGTTCTCTAAACACCAGCCTGACTAAATGTTCTCTAAACACAAGCCTGACTAAATGTTCTCTAAACACCAGCCTGTGTCACGGTTTACTAGGAGTGGTGGGTAGGAGTCAGGCGCAGAGAGCAGAAGGTTCTGTGAAATGTAATATTTATTCTCCGGCACAAAAAGGTCACACCGAATTACAGGGCGCACAACACTGACCAGCCCAAACACAGGACAAACAGTCCGGAGAAAACAAAACTAAACCACATCCACAACCAACAGAGTAACAAAATAATTATGCACAAACCTAAGTGGGCCTAACAGGTTTAAGTAGACAAAACTCAAGAAACACAAAAAGGAACAGGTGCAACTAATAAGACTAAACTAACAGAAAAGGAAAAAGGGATCGGTGGGAGCTAGTAGACCGGTGCCGACGACCGCTGAGCACCGCCCGAACAGGCAGGGGAGCCACCTTCGGTGGAAGTCGTGACAGCCTGACTAAATCTTCTCTAAACATCAGCCTGAGAGGCTTGTAGGAAGTCTAAACAAGAGGCAGTATCTTGCCAGCTGCTACAGAATCACACAGTTTTCATAATGTCATCAATAGAATAATAATCAGTGTCCTCGGTCCTTCAGTATATCTGGTGTCATTCACTCTGATAGGAGAATTATGTTCTCGTGTTCTTTAACCAAATAAATTGTGATTACTCAGTCTGCTATATCAGGATTTGTAAGATACTGATAGAAATGAAAACAGACAGAGGTCCAGTCTATCACAGTTAAATGTGTAACCACGGGAACGTTCTGAAGTCAAGAATACAAAACAATTCATTTTATACAGACTTCTCACGCCCACACATACACACAAACATACGCACACACTGTCTGTCTCACTACCCAGCCGACAGAGATAGTGACCTTGTCCGTGAGACGTACGCCCCGTACTCCCCGTGACTTAAAACTGAGGGACACATTACTAGTAAAACATTGTGTAAATACTTGTGTTCACTGTCTAGCATGTTTTCTTATTAAAAACAGTTAACCTCTTGCTCCTACCTGACACGCAGGCGTCCCATCTAGACATCTGGAAATGCAAATGCACTACGCTAAATGCTAATAGTTCTAGTTAAAACTCAAACGTTCATTAAAATACACATGCAGGGTATTGAATTAAAGCTACACTCGTTGTGAATCCAGGCAACAAGTCAGATTTTTCAAATGCTTTTCGGCGAAAGCATGAGAAGCTATTATCTGATAGCATGTAACACCCCAAAAAACCCGCAGGGGACGTAAACAAAATAATTAGCATAGTCGTCGCTACACAAACGAAAAAAGAGACTATAGTCGTCGCTACACAAACCGCACAAATAAAATATAAAACATTCATTACCTTTGACCATCTTCTTTGTTGGCACTCCTAGATGTCCCATAATCTCTATTGGGTCTTTTTTTCGATTAAATCGGTCCATATATAGCCTAGATATCGATCTATGAAGACTGTGTGATAAATGAAAAAAAAAATAGCGTCTTATAACGTAACGTCATTTTTTAAAATTAAAAAAGTTGACGATAAACTTTCACAAAACACTTCGAAATACTTTTGTAATGCAACTTTAGGTATTAGTACACGTTAATAAGCGCTAAAATTGATCACGAGGCGATGTATATTCTTTAGCTGTCCGTCTGGAAATAATGTCCGGGTAAATCTCAACCAAAATATCCGGTCGGAGACCTGAACAAATGGCTTGTCTCTTCTTCGTTTGACAAAGAAACAAAGCCTAGGCAATGGAAGCTGTAGGTATTGCAACCTCAGCCCCATTTATTGTGGTTCGCCTTTATCAATGGGTTGAAGTGGCGGATGGATATATATTTCCATTTTCAGTGATCAGATTTTCCTGTGCTTTTCGATGAAACGCACATTCTGTTATAGTCACAGCCGTGATTTAACCAGTTTTATAAACGTCTGAGTGTTTTCTATCCACACATACTAATCATATGCATATACTATATTCTTGGCATGAGCAGCAGGGCGCTGAAATGTTGCGCGATTTTTAACAGAATGTTCGAAAAAGTAGGGGGTAGGAGTAACAGGTTAAAGAAAACAGAAAATGTAAATTTCTCATGTTTTTGTAATTTCAAAGGGTTTTTACAGTGCCAAATTCAAGGAACAGCATTTACCACCGCAATTCAAGAATGACCCAGAAGCATTGTTGAATGAATATCGGTCAGGATAATAAAAGTCAATCGGGATTACCACTGCATGCCTCTAGTCTACGCTTCACTGATTATGGTAAAACCGCCCACCAAAAAGGAATATTCTTTTAAACAGTTTGGAGCTTCTAAATTGGATGTTATGGTGCTGGTTATTGCATGCCTCTTTATTCCAAAAATGTACTTTCTCACAAAAATTGGAGCAGACACATTGCCATAACCTAACAAAATACTTAATTGTCCTAGGAACCCAGACCTCTGCTTCCCGAAGTAGCCAAAGATGCTGAAGTTCCCAAGTAGCCAAGATGCTGAAGTTCCCAAGTAGCCAGATGCTGAAGTTCCGAAGCAGACAAAGATGCTGAAGTTCCGAAGCAGACAAAGATGCTGAAGTTCCGAAGTAGCCAAAGATGCTGAAGTTCCGAAGTAGCCAAGATGCTGAAGTTCCGAAGTAGCCAAGATGCTGAAGTTCCGAAGTAGCCAAGATGCTGAAGTTCCGAAGTAGCCAAGATGCTGAAGTTCCGAAGTAGCCAAGATGCTGAAGTTCCGAAGTAGCCAAAGATGCTGAAGTTCCGAAGTAGCCAAGATGCTGAAGTTCCGAAGTAGCCAAAGATGCTGAAGTAGCCAAGATGCTGAAGTTCCGAAGTAGCCAAGATGCTGAAGTTCCGAAGTAGCCAAGATGCTGAAGTTCCGAAGTAGCCAAGATGCTGAAGTTCTGAAGTAGCCAAGATGCTGAAGTTCCGAAGTAGCCAAGATGCTGAAGTTCTGAAGAAGCTAAGATGCTGAAGTTCTGAAGTAGCTAAGATGCTGAAGTAGCCAAGATACTGAAGTTCCGAAGTAGCCAAGATGCTGAAGTTCCGAAGTAGCCAAGATGCTGAAGTAGCCAAGATGCTGAAGTTCTTTGACAAGCGCCTATTTCTTTATTATGAAGTCAACTAGCTCCACAGTAGAAAAGTATAGATCTACTGTGATTGAAAGAGTAAACATTGATCCCTGACGTAGCCCTCTGATCCCTTTGCTTACAATCCAGCCTATTTAAGCTTCATGCTGTTGTCATGACGTTGACCTGGGGGTAGGTTTATGACAGTCATAAATACTCTCTCTACCCTACTGATGTTACATTTGCAAAACCCTTGGTTAACATAGAGATTCTGGGAACATCAGAAGGTGGGGGTAAATTAACTATATTCTGGTAATCCAACCAATGGAACATATGCTGTGGTACTTAATGAATATGATGTCAGTTCGGTTGTCATCTGAAACATTCTCATCAATGATAAGATGACATTATTCATGATGGGATGAAATGTGATTTTAGCTTCTAAAATGTAAGATTTGGGTTTTCATAAGATAGGGCTCTGCTCAATCAGTGGCCCGCCCCTGTGAAGGGACATGGGCAATAAAACCTTTCAAACACGCCCTCCTCTCCCTTCCTATATAAGCCCTTGACGACAATATAACCTCCTGTTCTGAGGACGTGAGGACGACGGTCCGATGTCAGAATGGTTCAGATAATAACTACAGAACGAAGCCAACATCAGCGTGATCTTTGGTTGCGAATGGTATGAACTTTGAACTCTTATTGACTACAGAAGTGATACCTCCTAGTCGTTGAGTTAGCAACAGCCGCTGCAAACGAGGGTTAGGGAGGAACAGACAGAGTATCCCGTCTACCACACAACGACGTTACTACAATGTATTCAATTTACCAGCAGAGACATTATTCAAAGGACAAAGGACTCGGTTGTGCAACACGGCCTCCCATCTACCACCAACCTACTGAAGCACAGCTCAGAGTAAATATTTATTGCATTTTCCAAATGGGCGGTAATTTATAAGATATTGTATTTACGATAGCACAGCTTCGCCCCTTGTTCCTCAGTCTTCCCGCTCTTTCACTCAAACCAATACCCTTTTCTTTTGTGTAACCAGCTGTCATATCTGTGCCGCCCGCTAGACGTTTTCCTTTATGACGTAATTTGTAATCAAGTTATGATTTAAATATGTGTATGTGTAATTCTGTGTGATTAGTTAGGTATTTAGATAACCAAGATGAGACTGAATTAAGATGACGATTAATATTGACTGCTATTGATGTAAAATATTACTAGGTTTTTAAGAGTTTATTCGTAAGATACAGCTCTATAAATATTATTTTGTGGTGCCCGACTCTCTAGTTAATTACAAGAAGTGAAGTGCTGGTATGAGGAGGCAGCAGGGCGGCGTGGACGGAAGCCCGAGAGTCAGCCCCAAAAATTTCTTGGGGGGTGGCACACAGGAAGTATGGCGAAGCCAGGTAGGAGACCTGAGCCAACTTCCTGTGCTTACCGGGGGGCTAGAGAGACCGGGCAGGCACCGTGTTATGCTGTGGAGCGCACGGTGTCCCCAGTGCGGGTGCATAGCCCGATGTGGTACATACCAGCTCCGCGTAATGGCCGGGCTAGAGTGGGCATCGAGCCAAGTGCCATGAAGCCGGCTCTACGCATCTGGTCTCCAGTGCGTCACCTTGGGCCGGCTTACATGGCACCAGTCTTGCGCACGGTGTCCCCGGTTCGCCTGCATTGGGGCGGCAGCGTAGCCTAGTGGTTAGAGCGTTGGACTAGTAACCGGAAGGTTGCGAGTTCAAACTCCCGAGCTGACAAGGTACAAATCTGTCGTTCTGCCCCTGAACAGGCAGTTAACCCACTGTTCCCAGGCCGTCATTGAAAATAAGAATGTGTTCTTAACTGACTTGCCTGGTTAAATAAAGGTAAAATAAAATAAAATTGTCCAGTGCGGGCTATTCCACCTTGCCGCACTGGCAGGGCGACCGGGAGCATTCAACCAGGTAAGGTTGGGCAGGCTCGGTGCTCAAGAGCTCCAGTGTGCCTGCACGGTCCGGTCTATCCGGTACCACCTCATCAGTCCTCGGCCCAGTACCACCAGTGCCGGCACCACGCACCAGGCCTACAGTGCGCCTCGCCTCTCCAGCGCCGCCGGAGTCTCCCGCCTGTCATGAGCCGCCGGAGTCTCCCGCCTGTCATGAGCCGCCGGAGTCTCCCGCCTGTCATGAGCCTCCGGTGTCTCCCGCCTGTCAGCATGGAGCAGCCAGAGCCGCCCAGGATCCTCCAGAGCCGCCAGTCAGCCAGGATCCTCCAGAGCCGCCAGTCGGCCAGGATCCTCCAGAGCCGCCAGTCGGCCAGGAGCCGCCATTCGGCCAGGATCCGCCAGTCTCTCGATGTGCAAAACTGATAGAGACATACCCCAAGCGACTTACAGCTGTAATCGCAGCAAAAGGTGGCGCTACAAAGTATTAACTTAAGGGGGCTGAATAATTTTGCACTCCCAATTTTTCAGTTTTTGATTTGTTAAAAAAGTTTGAAATATCCAATAAATGTCGTTCCACTTCATGATTGTGTCCCACTTGTTGTTGATTCTTCACAAAAAAATACAGTTTTATATCTTTATGTTTGAAGCCTGAAATGTGGCAAAAGGATGCAACGTTCAAGGGGGCCGAATACTTTCGCAAGGCACTGTATTTCAAAGTCCAAGTACATGGGGTGGCTTGGGTCTAAAAATATTTTATGAGCCTTGCTGAAGGCCTTGACCTTAAAGATCTCATCCAAGCCTGTCTGTTTGACTCCAAGTACCTTGCTTGCTGTGGTGATAATCCTTCTCAGCATATTGTTCTGGCTGACAGTGGCCTTGCCAAACCAACAAACAATACAACAAGTTAAAACACTCAATGGCTTTGTTAAAGAGACCCAGTATAGTCCAGTCAACATTAAAAGATCCCAGCTTTAAAAAAAAAATTGGCAAATATACATTTTTGTTTTTAGTTTTCAATGGTGTCAGGGAAATGTGACTTTAGACCAGTGCTTATGGGGTCAGTGCAATCCGAAATCCTTGGTACGTCCATACCGTTCTTCTTCTACTGTGAGGTTTAGCGGAGGTTGGCATTCAAATTATGTTGCCAATTAGACTGGGGTATAAATCCATTATACTTCAATCCACAAAATTAACACCTACTGCTTCGTTCTCCAATACCACACATTCCTTTGTCTCATGCCCTTCTGCACACTTCTCACACCTAGGTACCTCCCTCCTACACACTGCTGTTACATGCCCATACGCTTGACACCTGTAACAATGTACTGACTTTGGCACAAAAGCTTGTACAGGTTAAATAAAATATCCTAACATCACCTTGTCGGGCAAAGACTCAACATCAAAACTCAAAAGAACAGACAATGACTCTTCTGTTTTACCACTCACGCCACCCTGCCTACGTCGCACCAAACGGTGAGCATCACAAACACCGGGAATTTGCCCCTTCTGCTCGTCTATCTTCACATTTACTGCTACCTCAGTAATCATTCCTTTCAATGGCTCCCTGTTCCTAAGAGCAAATCAAGAAACTGATCTTGCCCCGAGTTGCGTAATATGTTGCGCCTGGCTCCCTTTGGGCAGAAGAAACACACAAATATCACAAGTCCGCTACGGATTACAACTGCCCCCAACTCCTTTACACCCACCCTGAAACCACTAATGGATCCACCAAAAGGCAAGGATCCACTTTCTCCAAAAATATCACTCCTACTGGACCAGATTCTTCTATATCATGTCCATTGATGCCAGTCTCGGGCTCCGAGCTCTTCACCACACCTTCCACTTCACCTAACTCGCCCTCACTCACTTCCATTTCACCTCCAGCACTCGACCTGACGTACTGCTCACTCTGTTTGTACTTGCCACCAGTCTTCTTCACCCCCCCCATCTCCCTTTCTAACACCATTTTCATCAAATTCAGCCTCTGCTTTCCTCATTCTCTTCGACACCTTCATCCTCTTTTTCCTCTTCCCTTCCTCAGAAGAAAAACAGAAGACTGTCTCCTACAGCTTAGGTAGAGGCATTAAGTCCCCAGACTCATAACAGAAGTTCCTGTGGTTCGCGCTTCTCTGTAGCCTTTTTCCACTCAACCATCCCCACAAAATTCCTCTGTCCACTTTTCACTCTCCACATCCCTATCCTAAAACCTAACCCATACATTAACCCCTACCCTTACCTTAACCATTACATAACCCTAACCTTAAACCTTACCGTTACCATTTAAAATTACAACTTCCATGGGATAGGGACGTCCCAAGGATCTCTGATAGCAAGGACCTTGCTTATAGAGTAAAGGCTGGTTTACAGTTTGTCTATTGACATGTCTGTAGACAATTGTCGAAGTGACATCATGGACATTCTATTGTCTGCAGACATTAGTGCTGAGCGATTACTGCTTTTTGATATTTGTTCGGTTTCGGTTCATCTTTTTTTTACATTAAATGCAGTATGCATTATGCTGGTTGAATGCTGTAACACAGAATAAAACTATTAATAAAAGTCCCATGATGGTAGTGACTGCATATTAATGCTTATCATTTAACATTTACATTTAACAATACTTTATTCACATTACTTCACTTTAAAATATTTTCGTTGTTGTGTACATTCCATTTGTTTTATTTTATGAATATTATTTAATTCCAAGTCATCATCTCATCTCTATAGAGCTGCTGTCTCTGCTGTTTGACAAAATCAAAAAATGTTAGTTCTTCAAGGTAAATAAGGCATACTTTTATGACTGCTGAATACCAACTATCAATCACTTAGATCAAGTATTTTTAGGTAGATATACCTTGCAAAGCAGCAGCTGCTCTATATCACCTCACAATCGGGCCATCTACTCTCTTCCATAGCAGGCGTAAAGGAAACACAGACTGGACAAGTAGATGTGCAATGGATTATGGTCATTGTAGTTAATTACCATGTTTTATGCTCTAAATTATACTGAACAAAAATATAAATATATCATGGAGTGTTGGTCACCTGTTTCATGAGCTGAAATAAAAGATCCCAGAAATGTTCCACATGCACAAAAAGCTTATTTCTCTCAAATTTTGTGCAGAAATGTGTTAACATCTCTGTTAGTGAGCATTTCTCATTTAACAAGATAATCCATCCACCTGACAGTTGTGGCATATCAAGAAGCTGATTAAACAGCATGATCATTACACAGGTCCACCTTGTGCTGGGGACAATGAAAGGCCAATTTAAAATGTGCAGTTTTGTCACACAACACAATGCCACAGATGTCTCAAGTTTTGAGAGGGCATGCAAATGGAATGCTGACTGCAGGAATGTCCACCAGAGCTGTTGCAGAGAATGTTATGTTCATTTCTATACCATAAGTCGACTCCAATGTCGTTTTAGAGAATTTGGCAGTACCTCCAACAGGCCTCACAACCGCAGACTACGTGTAACCATGCCAGCCCAGAACCTCCACATCCGGCTTCTTCACCTGAGGGATCGTCTGAGACCAACCACCGGGACAGCTGATGAAACCGTGTATTTCTGTCAACCGTGTATTTCTTTTTTGTCAAAAAGTGCTCTTCAATGATGAATTGCATTTTTGTCTCACAAGGGGTGATGGTCGGATTCGCGTTTATGGTTGAAGGAATGAGCGTTAAACCGAGGCCTGTACTCTGGAGTGGGATCGATTTGGAGGTGGAGGGTCTGTCATGATCTGGGGCGGTGTGTCATAGCATCATCGGACTGAGCTTGATGTCATTGCAGGAAATCTCAATGCTGTGCATTACAGGGAAGACATCCTCCTCGCTCATGTGGTACCCTTCCTGCAGGCTCATCCTGGCATGACAATGCCACCAGCGATACTGCTCGTTCTGTGCTTGATTTCCTGCAAGACAGGAAAGTCAGTGTTCTGCCATGGCTAGCGAAGAGCCCGTATCTCAATCCCATTGAGCACGTCTGGGACCTGTTGGATAGGAGGGTGAGGGCTAGGGCTATTCCCCCCAGAAATGTCTGGGAACTTGCAGGTGCCTTGGTGGAAGAGTGGGGTAACATCTCACAGCAAGAACTGACAAAACTGGTGCTGTCCATTAGGAGTAGATACACTTCAGTACTTATTGCAGCTGGTGGCCACAACAGATACTGACTGTTACTTTTGATTTTGACCCCCCCTTTGTTCAGGGACACATTATTCTATTTCTGTTAGTCACATGTCTGTGGAACTTGTTCAGTTTATCTCAGTTATTGAATCTTGTTATGTTCATACAAATATTTACACATGTTAAGTTTGATGAAAATAAACTAAGTTAGACAGTGAGAGGACATTTTTGCTGAGTTTAGTATGATTGTGTATGGTATAAATTTATTTATGGATGTCCCTCACCCATTTCTTATCATATATTACAACTTACAATTTGTATCATTAGTTACGAATTTGCAAAATCTACAATTTGTTACAAATTTGCAAAAGTACAATATGTTACAAATTTGCAAAACAAATGATGTTTCGAATTCAAGCTAGGTGGCTAAAGTTAGTTAGGCTAGGGGTCAGGGTTTAAGGTTAGGGTTAAGTTTAGGAGTTAGGTTAAAGGGTTAAGGTTAAGGTTATGTGAAGGGTTAGCTAACATGCTAAGTATACTGAACAAAAATATATATACGCAACATACATCAATTTCAAAGATTTTACTGAGTTAAGGTTCATAGAAGGAAATCAGTCAATTGAAATAAATGAATTAGGCCCTAATCTATGGATTTCACGTGACTGGGCAGAGGCGCAGCCATGACTGGGCCTGGGAGGGCATAGGCCCATCCACTTGGGAACCAGGCCAACCCACTGGAGTGCCAGGCCCAGCCAATCAGAATGAGTCTTTCCACATATATTTTTGTTAAGTATAGTTGCAAAGTAACTCAAAAGTAGTAAGTAGTTGAAAAGTTGCTAATTATCTATAATGCTAAGGTTATCTGTGATGAAATGCAAACTCACAACGTTTAGGTTACTAGATGTTTGCGTTATACACCTACCCATCCACCCCGACCAACCACCCATCTGTCAGATTGTCACCATAGCAAGAGTAACATGTCATACTCATTTGAGTGTCCCGGACTTACATTTACTATGTTATGTCTAGTCTATGAGACCAGGTTGAGAATATTGGCCTGTTGCAAACTACAACTCCCTAATATATCGCATAATTCAGGCTGGATTTGATTTATCTTTAGAGAAACTGTGCAATGTGAGCATTGAGGTCACAGAAAAAACTGAACGAAATAGAATTCAAATAATTTAACCGACGTTGGTCAATTAGTGGTTTAAAAATCGAAAAATAACACACATGTCGGTCAATCGCTCAGCACTATCCGACATCTAACTTGTCATTATGAAAATATATAAACACAAATTGACAGACTCTGCATGACATCAGCAGACTCTACATAACACAAATAAACCCATCCGATTAAAAATGAATTCCGTAAACGTCAATCTAACAAGCCAGGCAACTAAAAGTAACTTTCTAAACAATATTATGGTTCATTGCGAGCCAGTTAAAATAATGAGGAGACTCACCATAGGCAGAGTATAGCTGACAGTCTTTCCTTTAGCAATTTTTTTTATTCATTATTACAGGATTATAAATCCAAGACAACATAATTATTTACAAACTAATTGCGAACTAACAGAAAATAGCTTACTGCCACAGTGTAACGAAATAAAAGTAGGTCATTCTATAGGAGAATTTTAGAACTCTCGCATCTTGTCACAGGAGAACTCGACCTACATGAACATATTACCTCAATTACCTCGACTAACCGGTGCCCCCGCACCGGTACCCCCTGTATATAACCTCGCTATTGTTATTTTATTGCTGCTCTTTAATTATTTGTTACTTTTCTTTTTGTAGGGATTTTTCTTAAAACTGCATGTTTGGTTAAGGTCTTGTAAGTAAGCATTTCACTGTAAGGTCTACACCTGTATTCGGCGCATGTGACAAATAACATTTGATTTGATTTGGTCTGGTTGCTGTGGCAGTCCGGTAACCACGACAGCGGACGTTGCGACAGTCGCAGATACATTTGTTTGTGTCTGTGCGTCAAGGAAACTAACAGTCGCAGCGACGGTCTACAGACATTTCACCGGAGTATAAATTAAATGTAATTTTGACCAGCGACTTTCGTCGCATTCTAATCGTCTACACACAGACATGTCTTTAGACCAAATATAAACTGGCCTTTAGACTAACTCTGGCTCTGAAGCATACTAGTGTCCAAAGTATATGCCAGTGTTTCTCTTTTTACATGATTAAAAAAAAAGCTTTCTGCTTGGTAACCAATTTCAGTTGAGTATTTGTGTGTGTTTTATAATTAGTCTAACAGCACATAAAACGGTGAATATCACATCATGTGAATTAATAAACTACAATTTGAATTTAAATAAAATCAAACAGGCGTTATTTCTTATGACCTTCACTGGTCCCTTTCGGGGTCTTTGACGTGGCATCAATAAACAAAGATGGCGGCTAAGTAGAAAGTTTTCCTGGATTGTTACTTACTTTTAGCATTTTAAGTTGATGGTTTCGATAAATATTGAATAGCTAACAAATATCTCGTGTCGCTAAATTCCTAGGATATCAATCTTAAAATGGCTGGGTGGTCAGGGTTTTCGGAAGAGGAGCTACGAAAGCTGCAGCAAAAAGGTAACTTAAACTTGACTTAAAGCTAGCATAACGCCAGCTCTTGACAATCATGACTTAGTTCTATTACATTACACAAGGTTGTGTTTGTAAATTCAATCTGGAGTACCAGAGTGCGCCCTGAGCTTTCTTCATCAAAGCGTTTTGCTCTCGGATCACTGGACGCTTTGGCGGATGAGTAACGTTAGCGTTCTAACCTCACAACGAACAGCAGTCAAGCACCCTAGTTAACGTTGGTTAGCTACTTCCAGACAACACTTCACTGACCAATTTGCTCGCTTTATCAGAGCTGGTTAGGTTATTTTCATGTTATCCATAGCGTAGGTGACTAACTGCTGTTGGCAACAATGTAATTACGTTTTTTTTTGCAGACGTTTACGGACACCGAACATATTCGACGGGTGTCGAGCGTTTGTAAATTCATCAGTTATTCTGCGCTCTGGCACACTCAGACGAGAGTGCTCTGAAATTGTAGTAGATAGCCAGAACGAATTTACGGACGCACAGTAAGTCATTGGACAAAGGCATCTTCTGTAGTTTTTTTTTTGTTACGATCCCGACACTCGGTCTGAACATTAACATGGATCTCATGCGGTACAGTTTGAAGTATAAGGACCTTTGTGACTTTAATATCAGAGAGCAGTAATGATTTAAAATGTTAAATTGATGTACACCTTTATGGCAGTGTGGGAACACTAAACCTCTCTTTTACACTGCTTGTTTACAGAAGACAGTGACCACCTGTGCTAATTAGCTATCTAGCATGCTCCAAGCACCTGTGTGTAACTGAAGAAGGCCGACATAAACGTGTTGTGACTGAAAAATACTGTTGGCTGCAACTGTGATGAATCCGGTGAAAACAGTGTATAATGTTATTTTTGATGTGGCATGAAAGTAAAGTGCTTTATGTTTATAGAACCTTATCGCAATTGAGAATCGATTCACGTTTAGATGAAGTATTTGGTTGGCTCTGGCAGCCAAAACAATCTTTGTCTGAAAATAACATTAGATCCTTGGACCATAAGGAGTAATGGTAGGCTGCTTAAGAGTACATTTTGGGCTAACATAAGGTTAGCTCAAGAAAACTCTAGGTGGCTCTAGGTCTTCTGTTCTCTGCCATTAGCTTCGCCCACAACTGCCTCATGTGAACTACAATCCCAACGTCTGTAATCATCGCTTGTGATACGGCTTTCAAAACATATGACCTTTTCATCAGTGAGAAAGAATCCTTCAAATAAAAAAACATACACTTACTGTAGCAGCTTTGCATAGATCCTTACAGCTATGGGTGCCTCCATGCAATGAAACTACAGTTCTGCTCACTTCTCAAATGATGCTTAAACACAGGTGTTCGGAGTGCACAAGATAGCTAATTATCTCAGGTGGTCGCCTCTTGTCATCCCTCTGTTATCTGTAACCACGCCCTGTAACATGGAAGTATGGCCATGTGGGAACACTAACCCTATCATGGTGTGTATCAACTTAATATTTCCAGCTATGAAAGATAAGGTACTTATGTTTCCAAAACCTTAACACAATGACACGTATGTATGTTCAGATTGACCGTCAGGGATGCTTAACAAAACTACGCATACAGAAGACACCTTCGTCCAATGACTGTTATGTGTAATGTAATGAAACTGAGATTCATGATCAAGGGCTAGTATAAAGATAGCTGCTTAGCCAAGATTTGGCTGTCCACATATATCCATTCATTAGTCAATTCAGTAGCTAGTTACGTCTGTAAAGTGTATCGATATCCAGTATCGCTGTATCTCTGTTTTACCTCATTCATCAGACCAGGCGGTGCCTGCGGCTTTAGGTCGTGGACGGAAACCAGCTCCTACTAACCGGAGTCGGCAGCAGTTGCAGCGAGAGCGAGCCCTCCAGTTAGCCACTCAGCAGAAGAGTGGACCCGACTCGTCTGCACTACCACCCGAGCAGCAGCTAACCAAGCCTCTGCCGCAGCCCATTAAGGCCCTGCCAAAGGCTGTCATTCAGCCCGTTGTCACCCCCACAAAGCCGGTGGAGGAACCCAGCCAAAAAGAGACCCTTGCCGTAAACCATGCTCCTGCACCAGCAGAGGACACATCGCCGATTGTCAAGGAGTTGGAAAAACAAGAGGTGGAATTGTTAGTAAGTCTTTGTTATCATAAATTAGGTGTAGATCATTGTCTTATGATGATCTCACAGTTGCCTGTACATTAATTTAGTTTGGCATAGCAGTAATGTTGTTAACACTGACAGGTTCCAAAAACCAAGAAGAGTGCAGTGATTTTATTTGAAGAATACTTATCTTAGGCTAATTAGGCCTGTCCTTTATTGTCTGTAGATCATCCTCATGTCTGTTGATTGCCTTTCTCTGTATTGGGTGTTAATGCTCCTCGTTGTTGTAGTCGGGAGAAGACTCGCATAGAGCTGCTTCAGCAAGACCAAAAGATGATGGAAGACAGGAATAAGCGCAAGAAAGCCCTCCTGACCAAGACCATTGCTGAGAAGTAAGGACAGATGCCGTAGTTCACATTATCACTACCAGCTATTCTGACACACTTTGTTTCTTTTGGACACTTGCTGTGGTTACTCTTTCATAAATTCACCCGAATGCCTGTTTTTCTGTGTACACAGATCCAAACAGACCCAGGCAGAGTCGGTGAAGCTGAAGAGGATCCAGAAAGACTTGCAGACTCTGGACAATATGGTGTCCAACGACATTTGCATACTGAGAGGTGTGATCGAGCAGGCCAGCTGGGACTATAACACTGCAAGGTAACACACAATTTGAAGAACATGCTGAATCCTTGCCACGGAGATGGGATTCTTTTCAGTCAGGGTGTTTTTCACTCAGGGGAGGTCATCCATTTATTAATACCCATTATTGTTGTTGTATCACCAATAAAAAATCAACCACAACAGTCTGTAGCTATACTGATATGGCAGTGAACATTTCCTTCTTTCAAACTCTGGAAATACTGCTCCCTACAGGTTATTCAGCATACTCCTTCAGTACATCCCAATACATTGATAAAACAATGTCCCCTCTCAGATATGAAAAAAGGATGGTGATAAGTACATTCTAAACTTGAGAATAATGACGCTGGGCTGAAAAAATAACTATTTAAGGAGATAAAGGAATGAGTGGCCTGCACAAGGAATGTTGCTGCTCCACAGTGACTTTTTTTCTGAACCCAAATCAACAACGTTTCGACTTCACATAAGTCTTTGTCAGGTGAGGTAGGCCATGTATTCCTTCCTTGGCTATAAAACTAATTCCTAATAAATCTGTCTGTCTCCTTTTCTGTTCAGGAAGCGCTATGAGAAGGCGGAGTCTGAGTATGTGACGGCCAAACTGGACCTCCACAAGAAGACGGAGATAAAGGAGCAGCTGACGGAGCACCTGTGTGCCATCATCCAGCAGAACGAGCTCCGCAAGGCCCACAAGCTGGAGGAGCTGCTGCAGCAACTACACCTTCAAGCCACGGAGGAGGACCAGGAGGAGGAGAGGAAGCGGGAGGAGGAGGAGAGGAAGCGGGAGGAGGAGGAGAGGAAGCGGGAGGAGGAGGAGAGGAAGCGGGAGGAGGAGGAGAGGAAGCAGAAGATTGTCATGGAGAACCAGGGAGAAACAAATGAACAGTCTCCCCCAGATACAGGGTCCACACCAGGGGTAGAGACTGAGACACAGGCAGGCGGTGCCATGCTCCAGCAGGACTACCCTGCAGTGACTGGGAGCGATCAGGACTGTAAAACGGCCAACATCCCCCTAGCGGGGCAGAGCGAGGCTGAAGCCCCGGCTTCTGCTTCCTGAGACGAGGGGAGGGGTGGTCCATGAGATGTCAGCCCTTACTTTCACTGTTCAAAGTAACAGACTCTTACTGACCCAGAATGTCAGTCCTGCCCGTTACTATCTAGCTTCAGTATATTAATACTGTATGTCCAATACATCCATTAGGGGATGTTTCCTCTTTGTGTAACAATCCTGTGTACTGTATATGTATAAACATTCTACCATTGGGGGAAATTCATTTAGATTTGTACTGTCTGAGAACTGGCTCACTGAGTCTTCATTGTGGAGTGAACAACATTGGTATTTTGTTACTGTTTGTCGGGTGGTTTGTCTGTATGCTCTTAATGTGGCTGTGTCAAAAATGCTTCAAGCACTTATTTTGCACAATATTTACATCCGAGGTGAATACTCTCTGTGTCATGCCTAGCCAAGAATATGTAGAACTGAAAGCATAGCTGTTTTAAAAAAAAAATTGTCCTGCTTTGTCTTTATGGTGAAGCTGAAAGGAGGTGGTTAACATTAAACCCCTGAATGTTCCTCTGTGCAGATCCAGGCTACAGATGAATAGAAGATACTTGTGTTCACAAAGCAGCGCTGCCAGATCTATTCTCTCTGTATGTTGTAGATCAACATAATATCTGTTGGGGTTTTGCTATCGAAGGGCTGGTATTTCCCAAAACCAAACTCTGTCTCAGGCTTATTAAAGACTTGTAGATCTCCAGCAGGCTTCCTAAGGAATGGTAAGGTGATATCTCATAATGTATGTATGCTCTGAGAGAACTGCTCCATGGCATGTTGCTGCTTTACTGTTATGGCTTTAGAACAGCTTGTTTTCAGTGGCACTCTATGGTACAAATGTGTCTACAGCAATATAACATGTATCTGATATGAGTGTGCTGCAGCTAGTTGTTTTGTGTGTAAAAACCATCTTTATGCCCCTGTGTGTGCCAGGGAGTACCAAATGCTACCAAGTGGTTTGTTTTTCAAATATTATCCTTAGAATGAATGTTATGTGAATTTGTTTAAATCCAACATCTGTTGTTTTGTATGGAAATGGGCTTATTAAAAGTGGGTGGATATTTAAACATGTATTATTTTTACACTATGTGGTTATTAGTATGTGGGTATGTGTTCATTTTTTAATTAAAAATATATATATTCTGAACATGAATGCAACTGCACAACCTGTTCATTGTAACACTTCTATGCTGTTTATGTCATCTTTGTTGGTTAAATTAGTATGAATGAAGTATTATAATTAAATTAATACGAAACTTTTATCTCTTATGATTTGCTTTGTTTCTGTCATTTTCATTATATGAAATTAGTATTTTGAATGATCTGTTTCAATCTGTCTTTCTAGGTGCTGTAAGGTAAACATATTCCTTATTGGAGCTTGTGGAGTTTAGTGAGAATAGTTTCGAACTCCCATCGCTTTTTCAAGTCATTTTAAAGTGCAGTAAGCGTTCTGTAAACCGCTCAGATTTTACAGCGCTTTGGTCACATCTGGCCGTCTGAAAGGTAGACCATAAACCCAGCTCTTTTAATTAGTTAGCGAGTAGTGAGTGACCACTGAATGTCCCCGCCACCTCACAGGTCAACGCTTTAATGCGTTTAATATCCTGCCTGAAATGATGATATTTTACTAATTTCATTTAATAACAATGTGTTATTTATTGATGGATGTTTAAAGCCTACCGGTATGTGCGTGTATGCCATTGCTTATGGCCTAATAGTGCATCTATGCGTCAGAAAATAGTATAGCGACTGTTCCTCATTGGGATAAATCATATTGAAAAAATATAGAGCTGACTTGTACTAATTTAACTATATAGGCCGCCCTAATTCAGTAGGGTATGTGACCAGCTATTATGGAATCTAAAGGCTATAAGGTAGAAGTATACAAAAACACGAATTGGAATTGACTATTAGCCATTGGGTTTGGTGAAGCGGTAAAGCCCAACAACTTCAGAAAGCAGTAGACTTGTAGAGCACTGTGTGATTTATGTGGCGCTAGCGTCCCTAGACAGGTCGAGAAGGGCCGTGTAACCCGAGAACCAACCACAGAGAAGCTGTGAGATCAACTTTTACTGAAAATCTCCGCCATCTGGCCCGTCGGCGTTATTGAATTTTGACCTTGACACTGGAGTATGGAAAATGAATTGTATTTGCATAAATCATGAATAATTAAGGCTTTGGCCCAATACCCCAAATGTTTTAATGAATGAATATGCTATATATAATTAATTCCTGGTGCGCTTTTATTTTCAACATATATAGGAAAAAGTACACTTTTAATTTCAAATTAGGCCTATCAAAAAGTACACTGACATTAAACAACTGATACGCTATTTGTTAATTATTTATCAGTTAAAGTTCATGGTCGAGAGTTCAATTATAACTGCACTGCACAGTTTGCTTATGGCGGTAAAAATATATATTTGTGTAAAGGCTCTAATAGGCCAAGGTGTAGCCTATATTTGGGCTTCTTCGATCACATTATTTATCAAGGTATTTCTAAATGATAGGTCTATTTGTTAGCCTCAGCCATATCGAAATCGGCAATACAGCTGTAGATATATGGAATTGTGCGAAACATATGCCTACCCTGAATTAGAATTTGAGAGAGAGAGAAAATACCGTTTTTGCTATACATTTTCATGTTGATAATGTGGGCTTAATGACCCGTGGAATCAGTGTAATAACCATTTAAGCCAGGCCAGGCCTAGTCTGCTCATGTTATCAGATATGATATGGAATCAGACATATTCATTTTCTCTTTTAAGTGTATGACATACAATTATTAATTTAGAAACCGCTAGGCCTGTATATAGCTTATTGAACGAAAGTTAATTTGATGTTATATTGTATATAATTTAATTTTGCCTACTTTGAATGTTCGTTACTTATAAAAAAAAATGTAGGCCTGTGTTTGAATAATTATGTAAATACGCATCGAATTTGTTGAAAATTGTTCTGAGAAACACTGAAGGTTACTAGGCCTGCATGTGCATTGCCATTGGCTTTAAGGATAATTGCATTTTGGTCAACCAACCAGCGCTTATTCAATTCCCCCAATGAAAACACACACTTTGTATGTTTTTCTGTTGTTGCTGATTTAGTGGTGTATTAGCTGAAATATTGCCTTGCCCTTGGCTGAATGACTTGTACTCATTTTAGTCGGCAGCATGCGTCTCTGTCGGCCGGGCTGACTGGCTGGCTGCAGTGCTGTCCAGTGACCCTTAGTGCCTATTGGGTTAGCGCGTTGGCCCATGTCCACCTTTATTTCTCTAATTGGGAGTAAAATAGCCTCCTAGTTGACTCTCCATATCCTGGACGCGAAACTATGTGTTGCCCCCCCACCCCCTCTCCATCACTGATTGCTGCGACGAGGGAATTCTCATCTTGAGACCTGTTGAACTGCAAATCCCTCGCGCAGGCACCGAGTTCGGATTACAACATTCGAATCCACAATTGGCAGATGTTTTCAATAACAATATAATCAACATTGGCCATTTCTAATCGAGATCATCTAAATAATTTGAACGCACAGAAGCTGTTTAATTTTTACTGGTTCGTGGTATAACAGTAGATACTTTACTGCAAGTGTTTCCACTTGGATATTGTATTGATAACCGTATTGCCGATACGTCATTGTGTGTTAAATTTCAGTCCCTCTCTGCCATTTGGGCCATGCGACTCTGAGGGGACATGCGACACGGTCTCTCTCTCTCTTCCTCTATTGTTCCAACATTGAAAACTCTCTCACGCTAATTGCAAACTGCCTGTGTTGTGTTCCGACATAAAAACCAATCTGCTCCCGATTAAACAACACGCCGAGTTTACAAAGCCATGCGCGTGTGAAATTAATTCACCAGCGCTGATTCTGATTATAAAGCCAACGGCTGCTGTTGCCTTCTTCTGTAGGCAACGGTTTCATGCGTTCCAAAGCTGGAACTATATTTTAGAGCATATACTTCATGTCATTGCTCCATAAACCTAAAATCTAAAACCCAATAGGCCTAGTTAAAGTAGGTCGACATTATTGCCATTATTTAAAACCTTTCGGTTATTATTTACACTGTATTATGTTTCTGTACTCATGTTATTGTCTGAAAAAACAGCTATTCCCCAAAAAATACATTCTGTGTAGATTATTTCAACATTCTAATTGTGGTATACAATTCTTGCTGCTTGAAAAACTGAAAACGTCTTTCTTTCCCAAATGTTTTTTTCTGTGAAATGTCTGCTCAGCACCCATTTTGTACGATTCTCTGTAGCCTATCTTTACTGACTGTTACACAGCTTTCACAAATGATGTGTCAAAATGATGTATGCCTAGTACTTCCGTTTCTCTTATGCCTGTAGCCACTCTTTGAATACCCAGAGTGAATTACTTAACTGCACATAATATGCACGAAACAATGATTGAACTGTTATGAAGATGGCCAAAATTAGGTGTAAAGTGTGTTATCAAATGATCTTATTGAATCTTAGACATCGGTTTACAGCAACGCAATAACGGTATTTCACTGTAACTGCGCACGTCTCCCTTTCCTCCCTTTTCCCATTTACGTTAAATTCGTTGTTTCTTCCCCATCGTTCGTAATATGTCGGTGCATTTGAGTTTATTACGTTTTACAAGGATAAAAAAATCGGTGAAAAAAAATCCTAGAAGTTAAATATAATGGAGACATGGCAACTCAAACGTTGATTTATTTGTGCTTTTTTATATAACCATTAACATATTAACGATGAATTAGTATGGGTTTTTTGTCAGACTAATCATTGCCTTTGCCTGAAATGACAATCAAGGGTCAATGGTCCACGTGTGTAAAGACTCGACTATAGCGCATGGGCGTAATTTGATTCCTTGGATGGATTGGTAACGATGTTTCTGCTTTTTAATTACATATGAATTACAAAAGTGCTGTTTACATTTGGACCTTTATCGAGCAAAACATGTTTGCTTGACCCTTGCAAATGTGCAGAGATTGGGGCTTTTATGGGCATTTAGGCGGCAATAGCTGATGTTAAAAAACATTTCACAAATATTATCCTCTCCTGAAACTTCCCTTTGCTACTTTGAATAAGATATTTGTACATGCATGTGCCATGCTTAATACGGTATGCATATCAGTATGCAGGCTATAAGGAGTAAAAATTAGAAATAATCATATGAATATATTTATTTTTTGCCGGAATAGACCTATAGTTCCAAAGGTCAGCCAGACTTCGAATGGCACATTTCATACAGAGTAACATTGACCTTTCTTTTTGGCCAGACAAACACGAAGGAATAGGTTTTGTCGTAACTTTTGTCGTATAACATTATTTAAGCGGGAGTGAAAAGAGTAGCCTTGATGGAGCTTTGAGGTTTAGGCCGAGACTGTTGGGGAGGCTTTCGACACTGGCACTGGAATGAACGTGTAGGCAGGGGGAAAAAAATGTGGAGGGAAAACTAATGATGAAAAACACTACTCTATCCCCGCGCCTTCATTAAATACATGGAAAGAACGAGAAAATAACATCTGGATTCAATCCGCGTCCCTTTGATGGCATCAAGGGTTCTTTTCCCAGATCAGGGGCTGGAATCTACGGGATGTCTATGGCAGTATGGAGCCTATAGTGGGTCTATACTCCTGCCATCTAAACACGTCACTCCCTCCATCCCTCCATTCCTCCATCCCACCCCGAGCCCCCCTGTCAAGACCCCCAGTCAGAGCGCACACAAATGAGACCCCAATTCCAACAATTCTGAATTGAATGTTGCACTAAACCCAAAGTATTACAAATGTATGTTTGTCAGACAACGGCTTGTGCAGCCTATTAGAATGTCTGGGGTTTGGCTTTGGTTATAGCCTATTGTGTGCCAGGGTGAATCATAGCTAAGCAATGCCAATAACGGCATTATTACAGTTGATTAATTAAGAATGTATTGTTTACCACTGTTTTTATTTGGTATTATTTTGAGCTAGCTATATGAGCTGGAAAGGAGAGGTTCTTTATTTGTGTTCAGGACGATTTATTGTCAATGTCTCCTCGTAAAACTGTTATCAGAACAGCAATTATGCAGTATACTTTGAATACCCACATATCTAATGAACATGTGGCCCATGGCAACATGTTCATTAGATATGTGGTTATTCAAAGTATACTGCATAATTGCTGTTCTGATAACAGTTTTACGAGGAGACATTGACAATAAATCGTCCTGAACAGTAATAGTGATTGGGTTGGTCTGGGGCCGATATACCCCGACAGTTAAAATCTCTTTACTGACGCTATCATCACATGGGGTGATAATTATCCCTCCCCTCCAGAGCTCCTGGGGTTCTTCCCGCCACGGGGTCCAAGGGGTTGGTTGAGGTTGCCAGAGATTCGTTAAAAAGCCTTAATCAGTGGGTTTTGGGTGGTGGAGATGTTGTTGGTGTGGTTGTTTGCTGCTGAAAGGGGAGGGTAGAGCTTGAGGAGGACGGGAGCGTAGCGAGGGGCTCTGTGAAACGTCAGAAACAGCACACAAGCATCGCCACGTAATTACGGACTCCTATTATGGTCCATCTACCCTCCCAGGAGTCTCAGAGTTTCATTTACTCCCCGGCTGGTTCAGGCAGCATCCGCAGCGTGCCAGCGTGCGCCTCATTTGAAGTGCCAGAGCAAGAGAGAAGCAGAGACTGAGAGAAACAGAGAGAGAGTGAAGGGAAAGCAAGAGAGAGTCGACTGATTCTCACTGAGAAAAAGCAATAGTTCCAAGAAAGGTGCCTTAGCCATTGCAGAGTCAGTTTCCCAGTGCGTTCAGCCCTGAGCTGAGCCAGCTTTACGCACACACGAGCGCATCTGTTCGGCATCAGTTAAGCTCAGTCAGTTGCGACCGTGAGTCAACAGGAGTGGGAAGTGGGGAGGACTTTTTAAGAGGACTTCTTGAAAACCCAGATGCAGGACGCTGTGATTTTATATGGAGACTCTATTTGTTGTTTATGCGCGTGTATGGATGGACCGGATGCGTAGAGATTTGTGATCGAGGGAAAACAAACAAGGGGAAAAGCTTTTTTCTTCTATCTGTAGAAGTTTGGTTTACTGCCGCTGCTGCGTCTGGATGTGAGCAGCAACTGTGCTTTGCTTGGAAAACTGAGGTTTCTCCGGCTGGTTTGTAGGCGCTGTTCTTGTTCGTGCGTTCTATGTGCAAGGATACATTTGGCTCGCTTATTATTATTGCTCAGTTTTTTTCTACTGTATCCTATTTGCGTCATGACTTCTAGCTATGCACATGTAAGGGACAGGCAAGCAACGATATCAAATCGCTTGGAGAGTCCGATTACATCGAATCTGGAAAACCTTCAAGCCAAAAAGAACTTCTCCGTGAGCCACCTGTTGGATCTGGAGGAGGCCAGGGAAATGGTTGGGACACAGGCGGACGAGAGTGTCGGTGAGACAGGGAGGAATATGCTGGAGTCCCCGGGGCTGACCAGTGGGAGCGACACCACCCAGCAGGAGAGTAAGTAAGAAGTGGACACCAAGTGCAGCCTATACACTCGGGACTGATTAACACCTTAACGCATAAATGGATTATTAGGCTACATTAGCAAATGCAGGCTAGGTCTATATCGTGTAAACTATAGGAACCCATGTTGTTAATACTTCGCAAAATAATCCGCATGATTTGAGGTTTGAACTCATTTTGGTGTGCGCCATCGGTAATTTGAGTGGGCCTCTTTGGAGAAGAATTGCAGTGTACAGTGTGAACAAATACCGTACAGAATTATGAACACAATACTGCAAGCCACTTTCATTTATTTTCATTAAGTCTTGCACAGTCTTTTCCCGTTGAAATATAGAGTCCTTCGTGACTCGTGGTAATATATCGTCTCTGACGACTACACTGAAAACGACCATTCATTTACCATTAACACTTTGACGTCAACGAAGTATGGCGATGTTGGTGGATATGGTAAACAAAACATTATGGGAAAGGCAAGCTTTACAATAATAAATCAAATCAAACACTACTATGGAGGCGTCCACAACTGCCTTGATGACTTAGATGGGTCAGGAGGATAGCCTGAAATGTGGTTTGTCTATATATATATATATATTTTTTTTAAATGCGATAGAGGAGACAGAAGTCCATTTGGATACACCCCATTAAAAGCAAAAGAACACCGCGGGTTTTCCCCATTCAGCCATACTGTTGAGAGAGTAAATGAACCCGTCAGGTCCCGGGTGATACGCCCTCCTATCCAGAGTCATTTGGAGAGGTTGACAGAAACGTTAGGGTTTAATGAGTGTTATTGTTATTTTACGGGTAAATCGGACCTCGAGGAGAGGTATGTGAGAAACGTGGGTAAGGGAAGGCGCAAGTTGATGTCGTTAATTCACAGTTATTTCGCTTGTCAAACAACTTCAGAATATTTCTACATAATAATTTGTCATAATTATCGGATGTGTCCTGTTGACGTGGCTGTGACAATTACGGGATCAAATAACACAACGGCATTAGATCTGCTTGTCAAGAATAACTATGTTCCGTAATTAATCATGTTGGGATGTTTGTGTAATGTTTGGTATTCGTAAACACATTTAGACCTATAGAAAACAAGCAATAAACGTGTAATATTAGGAGGCGGAACACATAGCTTGGACAATTAACATCATGCAAAGCCCATAAATCATCGTTGTGAATTTTCTTACTTTTACAATATATTACCAACAATTTCACACGAGCTTTAACTAATTCCCATAAACATTTTTTTCATGGAGTCAGATCGCAGTAGGATCTAGACTACTATAATTTGGTTAAGGCCTAAATCATCATGATTATAGGCATCCGTTGAAATTGAATGGTTTTCACCCCGTTTACCACATAAAAGGTTTGTTATGTGGTTCGATCAGCCTCCAGTTAAACATCACGCCATTTGTCAGTATGCAAACAACAACTGTACCTTTGACCTAATGTTTTCAGCTCAGATTATTATATTTCTTAGGCCTTCACATAATAACATGATTTTAATGTATTATTTTAGCAGGGACAAACAACATACCTACTGGGCAAAAACGGGTTGAATAATCGTTGTTTCCATATCATAAAAAAATAATAATAACTGATGACGTGGAAAACAGTTTGGATTTGCAAAAGTCATCAATGTAAGGGTTTTAGTTTTTTTTTTTTTCACCCAACCTGCAACCTAAATCCAATGACATAGTGACATTGTTGGTTGATTTAACTTTGAATTCACCTTAGTTGACAACTCAACCAAATGTAAATCAAAACTAGACGTTGAACTGACATTTGTGCCCAGTGGGTGTTTTCCTAGTGCAGAACTATCCTATCGATTTTCAGTTCATGTTTAAATTTGTAATTTCGAAATTTACACATGATCCTTTTTGGCAACGAATAAACCTCAGCTAAATTTGATTTAAACAAATAGCCTATATCGATTATATTATTTTGGCAATCGTTGTATTTGAAAAAATGTGTATATTTTTTTATGCACAATTATTTAGCCTAATAATTATTTTTGAACCCCATTTCCCACGCCCATTACGCTATGATACATGTAGTTGATATGAGTAACATAATAACAGAAATAGCCTTTGTCCTGTTATGTCGTCTGCTGCTACGTGTGACTTAGTAGTTGTTCTTTTATCATTAGTTTACAACAAGATACCCTATTACAATGAGTGCAATTGCAACTTTACAGAATTCACAATTGGTTTCAGATTAATATAAATTATTAGCATAACATAATACATGTATTTTATACATTCTAGTTTCAAACTTTTTTTTACACAGTATTTGATCGTTAATGGTATAATTACGATAAGCCTCTTATAGCCCTGGAACTGTGTTCCCAATGTCGACTGTGTTCCCAATGGCGACTGTGTTCCCAATGTCGACTGTGTTCCCAATGTCGACTGTGTTCCCAATGGCGACTGTGTTCCCAATGGCGACTGTGTTCCCAATGTCGACTGTGTTCCCAATGTCGACTGTGTTCCCAATGTCGACTGTGTTCCCAATGTCGACTGTGTTCCCAATGTCGACTGTGTTCCCAATGGCGACTGTGTTCCCAATGGCGACTGTGTTCCCAATGTCGACTGTGTTCCCAATGTCGACTGTGTTCCCAATGTCGACTGTGTTCCCAATGTCGACTGTGTTCCCAATGTCGACTGTGTTCCCAATGGCGACTGTGTTCCCAATGTCGACTGTGTTCCCAATGTCGACTGTGTTCCCAATGTCGACTGTGTTCCCAATGTCGACTGTGTTCCCAATGTCGACTGTGTTCCCAATGTCGACTGTGTTCCCAATGTCGACTGTGTTCCCAATGTCGACTGTGTTCCCAATGTCGACTGTGTTCCCAATGTCGACTGTGTTCCCAATGTCGACTGTGTTCCCAATGTCGACTGTGTTCCCAATGGCGACTGTGTTCCCAATGTCGACTGTGCGCAATTTTTTTTGTTTTGTATTATTAGTCTCTCCGGGTGTATTCCTGATATAAAACCTACATATTTAAAACCTTGAAATGGACAAGGTACTGATTTAACATTTATTTTAAGCCTGCCCTAGCATATAAATGTTGGGGCCTTCTTGAGTCTTCCAAACTTTCGACCACAAGGCCAACCACAGCAATAGGCGACAGAAAATGTGATTGGTAAAATAAAGAGAAGCATGAAGTTTAATATATACTCCATTCTGTGTTGCCTTGCTATAAAGAAAATAAACTTACTAAGAGAATAGGCCTTTTAATAGAAACGTTATGGCTGTTGTTCAGTGCATTCATCATGGTTTTCTGTTGATGAATGGGTAAAAGATGACAACATTGTGGGAACTTACTGAGAACTGTAAATGGCTGTTCTTCCGTGTGAAATTGTGCAACTATCCCCCAAAAGAGACTTGTCGGCTTAATTTGGATTCACACATTCACCCACTGCAGCAACAGTAACAATTATAACATTCTCAGTACAATAAAGTCATAGAAGAGGTTATACAATCTCTGAGGAGAGAAATAAAGCATACATAGTTGGTGATTGATCTCTCTCTCTCTCTCTCTCTCTCTCTCTCTCTCTCTCTCTCTCTCTCTCTCTCTCTCTCTCTCTCTCTCTCACTCTCACTCTCACTCTCACTCTCTCTCTCTCCCCCTCTCTCTCGCTCTCTCTTTCTCTCTCTCTCTCTCTCTCTCTCTCTCTCTCTCTCTCTCTCTCTCTCTCTCTCTCTCTCTCTCTCTCTCTCTCTCTCTCTCTCTCTCTCTCTCACTCTCACTCTCACTCTCTCTCTCTCTCTCCCCCTCTCTCTCACTCTCTCTCTCTCCCCCTCTCTCTCGCATTCCCTCTCAATTCAATTCAATTCAAAGAGCTTTATTGGCATGGGGAACATGTTAACATTGCCAAAGCTAGTGGACTAGATAATAAACAAAAGTGAAATAAACTATAAAAAATGTACAGTAAACACTACACACACAAAAGTTCCAAAGGAATAGAGACATTTCAAATGTCATATTATGGCTATATACAGTGTTGTAACGATGTCTCTCTCTCTTTCTCCCCACTTCTACCTTTCCCTCTTTCTCTCATTACGTTACATGATGACAACAAACTGGGTTATAGAAACAGTCCACAGTGAACACACTTGAGAGACAATATGGTGCTATTGACAGGAAGTGTTTACGTACTGTAAGCCTATGTGTGTATACCTGTATTCAGTACATTATACACCGTATAAAATATAACATATATCTCTATCGTAGGATATAAAAATACTTATTGGGAGCAGACAGCCAACAGTGAGAGGATGTTTACTGTTTCTGTTAGATCACAGATCATATTCTACAGTTAGTCTGTGCAAAGTATTTCCTGTGTCTGACCATGATGTTGTGTTGTAGATGAGCAGCTGAACGCAGAGGAGAAGAAGAAGAGGAAACAGAGGAGGAACAGAACTACGTTCAACAGCAGCCAGCTGCAGGCTCTGGAGAGGGTGTTTGAGAGGACACACTACCCCGACGCCTTCGTCAGAGAGGACCTGGCACGCAGGGTCAACCTCACAGAGGCACGGGTGCAGGTAGGATCACAGTATATGCCATTTAGCAGACACTTTTATCCTAAACATACATTTTTAGTTTGGGTGGCCTCATCGGCTGAGCCAACTGAGCCACAGAGAACCACGACCTCCCAGTCATTAGCATACTGTAATCCTAATAGCCCCAGCCAGGTGATCCTAATAGGTGATCCTCAGGCTCCCACGTTCTTGTGTTATCTCATCATAAAGAGGACTCCACAGCATAATCCGAATAGGTGATGCTCAGGCTCCCACTTTCTTGTGTCCTCTAATCATGGAAACTATTAGGACCCAAGGACCTTGCAGGCTATTTCTCTATATCAGACAACTGCATGATATTTATTAAAAACATTGGGTAGATCTTGATGGCACAGTTGTGTATGTGTGGGTGCGTGTGTGTGTGAGAGAGAGAGAGATGGAGAAAGAGAGAGAAAGGGAGAGACTGAACAAGAGAGTGAAGGAGAGAGAGCTGGAGAAAGAGAGAGAAAGGGAGAGACTGAACAAGAGAGTGAAGGAGAGGGAGCGAACATCTGCGATTAATTCGTACCAGAGCGGGATGCAGAAATCCTTTGATAAAAGAGACTTTGGGCTCATTCCTGAGGCGCTGCGTAAAGCTGTGCCTCCCGAGCCTTGGCGCTCCCAAAACGTTTAATAATGGATTTGATTTCAGAGTGAGGAACGGCATTATTAGTTCCCCAGTCAGGCCCTTGATCTGCTAACAAAGGAGGCATGTGGTGTGTGTGTGTGTGTGTGTGTGTGTGTGTGTGTGTGTGTGTGTGTGTGTGTGTGTGTGTGTGTGTGTGTGTGTGTGTGTGTGTGTGTGTGTGTGTGTGTGTGTGTGTGTGTGTGCGTGCGTGCGTGCGTGTGTGTGTGTGGTTGAGTATGGAAGACTCGACACTGAAGGGACAGTATGTCATCATCATGGCGTGCTGAGAGATACGGCTCCGTGTTACAGTATCTATTAGATATGAACAAAGGTTATAAAACATGACCTTTAAAACATGCATGTTAATCCTTTTTTACACATTGTAAAATGTAAAACATGAATCTCATGGAGAAGTTGTTGATATCATTAAATTCAGGAGTTAAATAAGTTCTGAAATATTCAGATATGAATAACACTTTACATAGAGATATAGTGTGAAGGATTTATATCAGTATGAAACGTAGTTTATAAACTGTAGCTAAATTAAACGTCTATAATTACTGTCATTATCAATTGGACTGCTTTTATTTGAGGGACTGCTGTACATTAATTCTTTGAATGTGCGCTCATATGTATGTGTTTTTCCCAGGTGTGGTTTCAGAATAGAAGAGCAAAGTTCCGTCGGAACGAGCGAGCCATGTTGGCCAGCAAGAACGCCTCGCTCCTTAAGTCCTACTCCGGGGACGTCACGGCCGTGGAGCAGCCCATTGTACCCCGTCCGGCCCCCCGCCCAAATGACTACCTATCCTGGGGCAGTGCCTCTCCTTACAGGTAGACCCCCCACCCTCCTTCCTATCGTTGTCATAGCTCTACCCCTTTCACCGAAAACACAGATCCAACCGCTCTCTCCTTCAGACCCCAGGCTCCCTCTCACCCCTTGCTCCTGCAATAACCACACTTGAACCCTACCACCCCTTCCAGCCCCCTCTCCTCTCACTAACACCCCACCACCCCATCACCCCTAACCTCCAACCCCCTCTCACCTCACTAACACCCCACCACCCCACCACCCCTAACCTCCAACCCCCTCTCCTCTCACTACACCCCACCACCCCTAACCTCCAAACCCCTCTCACCTCACTAACACCCCACCACCACATCACCCCATCACCCCTATCCTCCAACCCCCTCTCCTTTCACTAACACCCCATCACCCATCACCCCTAACCTCCAAACCCCTCTCACCTCACTAACACCCCACCACCCCATCACCCCTAACCTCCAAACCCCTCTCCTTTCACTAACACCCCATCACCCCTAACATCCAAACCCCTCTCCTCTCACTAACACCCCACCACCCCATCACCCCTAACCTCCAAACCCCTCTCCTTTCACTAACACCCCACCACCCCATCACCCCTAACCTCTAAACCCCTCTTCTTTCACTAACACCCTCCACCCCTAACCTCCAAACCCCTCTCCTTTCACTAACACCCCACCACCCCATCACCCATAACCTCCAACCCCCTCTCCTCTCACTAACACCCCACCACCCCATCACCCCTAACCTCCAAACCCCTCTCCTTTCACTAACACCCCACCACCCCTAACCTCCAAACCCCTCTCACCTCACTAACACCCCACCACCCCATCACCCATAACCTCCAACCCCCTCTCCTTTCACTAACACCCCACCACCCCTAACCTCCAAACCCCTCTCCTTTCACTAACACCCCACCACCCCATCACCCATAACCTCCAACCCCCTCTCCTCTCACTAACACCCCATCACCCTTAACCTCCAAACCCCTCTCCTTTCACTAACACCCCACCACCCCATCACCCCTAACCTCCAAACCCCTCTCCTTTCACTAACACCCCACCACCCCATCACCCATAACCTCCAACCCCCTCTCCTCTCACTAACACCCCATCACCCCTAACCTCCAAACCCCTCTCCTTTCACTAACACCCCACCACCCCATCACCCCTAACCTCCAAACCCCTCTCCTTTCACTAACACCCCACCACCCCATCACCCATAACCTCCAACCCCCTCTCCTCTCACTAACACCCCATCACCCCTAACCTCCAAACCCCTCTCCTTTCACTAACACCCCACCACCCCATCACCCCTAACCTCCAAACCCCTCTCCTTTCACTAACACCCCACCACCCCTAACCTCCAAACCCCTCTCACCTCACTAACACCCCACCACCCCATCACCCATAACCTCCAACCCCCTCTCCTCTCACTAACACCCCACCACCCCTAACCTCCAAACCCCTCTCACCTCACTAACACCCCGCCATCCCATCACCCCTAACCTCCAACCCCCTCTCCTTTCACTAACACCCCACCACCCCTAACCTCCAAACCCCTCTCACCTCACTAACACCCCACCACCCCAGCACCCCTAACCTCCAACCCCCTCTCCTTTCACTAACACCCCACCACCCCTAACCTCCAACCCCCTCTAACCACCCCACCACCCACCACCACTTCCTCCTCCTTTCTTACCTGCATACACCACATATTGACACTAACCCTTCCAGATCTCTCTTTTTGTCCACCTGGATCCAATGAAACAGTCACTGTATTCGACCTTGGCTTTGTTAAACAATAGTCAGGTTTAGTCAATAGTGTGTTTCTTTTTGAAGATTTGTGTTACAAGTAACAGGCCCTGTTTGTCATAGTTTTAGTGGTTGAATTCAGTCAGGCCTATACTTTCCTCTCCATCTCTCAGTTTTTGCCAGTTCTACACTCTCTCCAATGACCTTTCTTATACCCATCACAAACTAATATTCTAAAAACACAGTGCATGAATGTTTTGTATAATCTATGGTGGCACAATATAGATTGAGTCCTATTTCTAGAACTACAGAGTATCTGTAAACAGGTCAGTCTTTCTCTCTCTTTTCATTCCTTTCCTCCATTCTCCTTAACACGAGGGAGGAATGAGAGATCCAATGGCCCTCGTGACGAGGTGATAATCTGAAAACAAACTGTATTAAATCCACTGTTGATCCCTGTGACCTTCTCTGTTATACAATACCAAATAATAAACACTAGAGCAACAGCAGGCTCCACTGGGCAGGATTTTTTGTGCCTCTGGTTACATTGGTTGTGATTTACAGTAAACCCCCCCCCATGAAACTAAGTATAACATTTCTGGTCTGGGCACTATGACCAAAGGCTCCATTCTCCAACTGTATCTCAGTGGGGAACCCATGTGGCTCAGGTGGTAGAGCATGGAGCTTGCAACGCCGAGGTTGTGGGTTTGATTCCCACGGGGGACAATTAATAAAATGTAGGCAAGTTGCTCTGAATAAGAGTGTCTGCTAAATGACTAAATTGGGATGGCTTTCTGGCCCGGCTGTACTCACTATAGTGGATAGTCACATGAGCAGAAGTAATGCCAGTGAATAATATCACACTAATGTGGTGCTAACACATACATCACCATTTATATATTCTTATTAAGCTGGTACCCAATGCCGGAGGGAGTGCCAATGCGAGTGCCACAGAAAATGCTGCCCTCACAAAGCAAGTACTCTTTCACTTTACTACATGTGGTTCCTTATTGTTTTATTTTTTGGCTTGATGTGTCTTGGTATTTTCCAGAGTAAGTCAAAACAAATGAATTATTCAGTCATCATTAAAAAGACTGCCAAAATCTGGACTTTTACATCAATGAACAATTAAACACATTTGATGTTTTTCCTCATGATGAGCTCTGTGATGTTAATAACAATGCTGTTCTAGTTGAACTCACAATGTCATGTTGGCTCCATCGCCACTGGTTACAGTTCTATCTGACCTTTGCCCTCTGTACCGTTCTCTCCTCCAGTGCCATGGCAACCTACCCCCCCACATGCTCCAACCCCAATACATCCCAGGGAATGAACATGGCTAACAGCATCGCCAACCTGCGGCTCAAAGCCAAGGAGTACAGCTTGAACCACGTGCCCACGGTCAACTGAGGAGAGAGGGGGGAGAGAGAGGCTTCATGGTGGGGCTGGGGTCTCTCTCTCTCTCACATGTCTGTCCCACACAGACAGACAGTAAGACCCCTGCCTGGCCCCCACAGGGATGATTAAGATCTGCCCTCCATTTTAGCTTGAAGTCTCCTCTCGTTCCGGAGCTATAGCAATGGACCTGCTTCCTATACTGTCCGCAAACCTGAAGCATCTGATGAGAAAGCAAGCAACGCGGGGGAATCATGAGAGGTTGTTTCTGTGAGCCGCGTCTCTCCTATCCTGAGCATCGCTGAACTGTCGCTGTCTGTACTAACCAATTAAACAAAAGAGATCAACCAATTAAACAAAAGAGATCAACCAATTAAACCAAAGACATCTAGACTGGGACTGGATGCTGTAGCAAATGACTGTTTTTATTCTTTCTTTCAATTTGATTTTGACTGAATGAAAGGCTAGTCTCCAAAGATATGGAAATCCTGACGGAATCAATCTGACTGTCAGGCTGTCAGTGTCCATTTCTAGTTTTATTCACGGTCAAGACCACAGTGACCACTTCCGTGGGGTGAGGAGGAGATGAGGAGGAGACACCAGGATGGACGACTTTTCAAATGGAGTTTTCTGTATTTTTATTATAGAGCATTCAATAGGATTATAACAGCAGAATGGGATGAGTAACTTCCTGATCAACAACAACAACAACATCAACAAGGACTTATCCTTGGGAGGTTACAAACATTTATACGTTTTAATTTTTTTTCTTCTCACATTTCTTTCCATTTTATTCCACTGACAAGCAAACATTTTTCCCGGCGCATTTTGATTCATATAATGCCATGGTACACTATACAGGAAAGGCTAATGTAACCTATTTCTGAATCCAAGACCGTAGTTTCGCTTCATCTTTGTATGATAATCTTTATTTGTAACAGATAATCATGTATATTAATAAACTCAAGCAAAGTAATGCCACTGTGTCAGACTTACACGGTTGAAAGCTATTTGAGGGTTGCACTATCCAGCCACGATATCTACATGAGATTTAAACTATTTAAATAGAAAGATGTGGAGGCCGCTTTTAGAGTATCTAGAATTTTTTTTTATTTAGAATTTTAGAATATTTAGAATTTTTGAATATCTAGAATTTTTTAATATTTAGAATTTTAGAATATTTAGAATTTTAGAATATTGGCAGTTATTTTTAGAATACAATGTGTTATGAGCTGTTGACGAAAGGGAATCATATCAAATGTAATTTACCAAAGTTCAATCAGGAAGGCCGGTGTGAAAGCTTGTTAAACTTCATCCAGGAAGCATAACATAATTCACTCTGTTTCCTATTCTAGGGACATAGTTTCTTGTTTCTTCTCCTCTTTCCTATTAGCCACGTGCAGAATGACATTCACCTATTGACCCTATAGCCTATAAGCACGGCCCCGTTATGCACATTCCTCACGCTTGATGTTTAACTTATGGGCTCACTTTTGCAATTATCACCTTCCTCTCGCTCAACCAATATGGGTCGTAAGTCTTGGGATTTATTTACATGTCAACTTATCTTCGTTCTCTCACTTGCTGTCTTTCAGCAACAGTTTTCAACAACCATTCACCTCCCCACCACCAGCAGCTATAATACACTGTGGCTCAGTTGTTAGAGCATGGCGCTTGTAACGCCAGGGTAGTGGGTTCGATTCCCGGGACCACCCATACGTAGAATGTATGCACACATGACTGTAAGTCGCTTTGGATAAAAGCATCAGCTAAATGGCATATATTATTATTATTATTATATTATAACCTTAAGGTGCGTCATTGTAACTCCTTTACCCCAGCGGGGGGTTCGATGCCCGGCCAGTAGTCCCGCATAGCTACCTGCCATCACATCTGGCTCTGAGGATCTTCCCTCGGAGATGAGGCCATTCTCCAAACTATTGAATAAAATGTAATATTACATTCAGTCTTTGTGGTTCATTCAGTTAAGCCTGTACTTGATTTAACTGTTTTCTACGGTGACTTGGATCTTGGTGTGGCTCAAGACTTCTGCTAAATAAAAAGGAACAAATATTATGCTCCTAAGGAGGCCATATCCATAGATATCATTCATACTGTAAAATAACCATAAGTGCCATTTTTCCATTCGGCAACTGCAACAGAGGCCATTTCAAACATTGGATTTGTTTTTAAAAAATCGAATAATTGGTGACCATTTGGAGAGAAAATGACTTTTGAAAGTTGTGCATGTCCACTTAAAAGTGTTTTATAACCCAGGGACAGACTTCTTCAGAATAACGCT
This sequence comes from Oncorhynchus keta, assembly GCF_023373465.1. Taxonomy (NCBI): domain Eukaryota; kingdom Metazoa; phylum Chordata; class Actinopteri; order Salmoniformes; family Salmonidae; genus Oncorhynchus; species Oncorhynchus keta. Next base: position 86,630,058 of record NC_068421.1, on the reverse strand, counting down.
ACTCTCCAAACCTCAAGATTTTCACGATCTGCTGATTACCACAAACAAAAATATTCCATCTTTAAAAAACATATTTACGAGTAGGGAAATCCTCTCTCTAAAAGTGTGGGCACAGTGGCCTCTTTGTGCTCAGCGGCTGTCAGAGAGAGGTGTTTCTACTCACTGGCCCTTCATAACCTGTCGTAAACAAACACTAGTTGACTTAACTTGACACTGAATATCCTGCCATAAAACTGCTGGTGTTTGACATCTTTGCAGCGCAATCCAATGTATTTTACAGCTTGTCATCCCTACACCTTGTTGTGTATGAGAAAGGGACTATTTTAAGCCCTATTCAAGCCCTAACAGTGTTAGGGCTTGTTTTTGACTATATTGGTTTGTGACGGCATTGGTCACTGTGGAGGTTTGCTGTATGGTAGTCTATATGGGATAGTACTAGATACCAGGGGTGCATGGTCATTGCAGGTCTGCACAGCACAGTGGCGCCCTGGCTCACCTTTCACGGCCAGGCCAGACTGACCTGAAGTGATTCCAGATGTACAGCCTCTCTGACCCCCTCCCCCCTGTACCCCTCCTCACCCCTCTAACCCTCGCCCCCCTGTACCCCTCCTCACCCCTCTAACCCTCGCCCCCCTGTACCCCTCCTCACCCCTCTAACCCTCACCCCCTGTACCCCTCCTCGCCCTTGTCCTCCGCACCCCTCGCCCCAGGCCCTGGCCACTCCATCAGGACTGACAGGGTCCCTTTGGACGGGCGTCTCTCTCTCCAGCCGCACAGATGACATGCAAGCTGCTACCCCCTCCTCCCCCTTCACTCCCCCCCTCAGTTCCACATCTGGAGCTCATTACAGAGGAGACAGTCAGAGAGAGGGGGGAGTCTGTGTACATGTGTGTGTATGGAGAGTGTGTGTGAGTGTGAGAGACAGATATAAAGAAAGAGAGAGAGAGAGAGAGAGAGAGAGAGAGAGAGAGAGAGACAGAGAGAGAGAGAGAGAGAGAGAGGGGGAGTGAGAGGGGGATGATAGAGAGGGAGAGAAAGAGAGAGGGAATGAGAAAGGGGATGAGAGAGAGAGAGAAGGAAAGAGAAAGACGGAGTGAAAGAGAGGATGAGAGAGAGGAAGAGAGAGAGAGAGAGAGTGGAAGAGAGAGAGAGAACCATCAACTTCAACCTCCACACATCTACTCTGTATCTACCTTTCCTTCCTTTCATTATTCATCCCTCTCTTTTCTGTCCTTGTCCATCTTCTTCCTATTGTTTCTCCTTCTCCCACTTTTTCCCTCTTGTCTCTTCCCAGGGACTTCCCACGACCGCCCTGCTGTCAGTGCCACATGATCACAGATCTTATAATAGTGAGAGGTTTTGCTTTGCACAGAAAACATTCGAGCTGAAGAGGTTGAGTGAAATACTGCACAGCTGTTAACAGTGTGTGTTTCGGGTGAACAACCAAAAGAATGTTCTGTGTTGTGGAGGTTGTTATAGTAGACACATGGTTCCACACAAGGAGAGTTAAGTTGACTGAGTGAGACAATGGTATAAGGCACTGCCTCTCAGTGGTAGGGGTGCTCTACAGACCCTGGTTCAATCCCGGACTGTATCACAACTGGCTGTGATGAGGAGTCCCATAGGGTGGCGCACAATTGGCCGAGTTAGGGGAGGGTTTGGCTGGGGTAGACTGTCATTGTAGAATAGGAATTTGTTCTTAACTGACTTGCCTAGTTAAATAAAGGTTGAACATCTCTCTTAAATACAGATGCAACAGCCATAGGATAAACAAAGCTCTGTGGCCTACAGTCAACTATCATTATGAACATAATCAGTCGACCTTGAAGCCATTTTCAATTGACTTCTAATGCTAGCTACGTCACACATTTCTTTATTGGAATTTGAAAATGAGTACATTTAAAATCATAAATAACATTCACCATGTTTGTATTTGATATCAAAGTCATTTCTGTTAGCTAGGCCTAGTGTGTAGATTCGGCCTGACAACAGGAAGCTCATGTAAATGCCAGGCAAACAAATGCCATTTTCAGCCTAAAGATCACCCCCATGTTTTTCTCAACTCACAGAAAGCCAATTATTGTGAAATACACATGTGGGTTGTGTAGGCCCTAAACCGACTGTTGTGGCATGGTTGGTTGGGCCTGCTCAGCCCCCGAGAGGCGAAAGGCAGCCGGGTACAGACCAAAACAACAATTACGGTGACTGACATGACGTGTGTTCCGAGACATCGTCACAATATAATCACCATCAGATTCCTCTTGCGCGCAATACATATTCCCCCATGCACAGCTGAACTATTTCCACTATTTGCTGCTGAAAGGGCGTTTATGAATAGAAATTGATTGAGGGGTTTGGCTTGAGCTGCTCTGAGTGGAACACATGCGCGTGTTGGCTCAGAACATGACAGCTTTCATCATGTGTGGGAAAAGGGAGCTGGAGAGGAGAGCTCACTGCACGCAACACAGGCTGAGTTGCCTGACCTCTACAACCCCAAAAATAACCAAGCAGCATATCCTTCCTGTTTTCTTACCCTTAGGTCTATATAACAGTTTTTGGTTTATGAATCTTTAAATTCATGTTGTAAAAATGGACCTAAAGCCTGCTGTAATCTACTCCATAGGCCCTTTCCACTCCACCAGAAATGACACTGTTCCGTCAAAATGGCACTACATTTGTTTTCGCAGTCACTAACGTTTGCTACTTGGTATTTCAAAAGTTGACCAAATCAATCCAATATCAAAGACAGTGACCACAATTTGATATTACATTCCCATTTTCTGATTGGCTGATGGAAGAACTGAATCATGGAGCCTAATCATAGAATTGTTTCTGATTAAAGCTAGAAAGGCCTACGATACAAGCCTAGCCCTTACCCATCTAGCATTCAGAGTTGTTCTCCATGATAAAGGCCTTTTGAAGATAGTCTACACATTGGGAAATGGCACCAAACCAACCACTCTACTCAACAACAGGTAAATTGACGAACTACGGTACTAGAATGTTTGTGATGGTCATCAAGAAGCTACAAGAAAGGGTGACTAGCCTGCTCGGGCCCAACAGGTAAATACAGACATAGGCAGGTGCGGACTGGGACCACAAATCAGCCCTGGCATTTCTTACACCATCCCCTTTCTTCCCTTGAGGCCCCCTTTTATTAGCCAGATAATGATCATTTTACAAACAAAAAAACAAGTTAGACGGTCCCACTTGGCAAAAACTGGACCAGTCCGCCATATGGCCAGTCTGCCCATGGACAAAGGCATACAATGGGAGATAACCTGCCTGAACGACTCTTCATCAGATAACCAGCTCTCTTCCTCCCTCTGCTGGCTGCTGTCTCTCCATGCAGTAATGTCACTGGGTCAGAAGGGGCCACTGACCAGTCAACCTCATTCACATATAACATGTTGTTATAGTAGGCTACATACATGTTGTTATAGTAGGCTACATACATGTTGTTATAGTAGACTACATACATGTTGTTATAGTAGGCTACATACAGTACATGTTGTTATAGTAGGCTACATACATGTTGTTATAGTAGGCTACATACATGTTGTTATAGTAGGCTACATACATGTTGTTATAGTAGACTACATACATGTTGTTATAGTAGGCTACATACAGTACATGTTGTTATAGTAGGCTACATACATGTTGTTATAGTAGGCTGCATACATGTTGTTATAGTAGACTACATACATGTTGTTATAGTAGACTACATACAGTACATGTTGTTATAGTAGGCTACATACATGTTGTTATAGTAGACTACATACAGTACATGTTGTTATAGTAGGCTACATACATGTTGTTATAGTAGGCTACATACATGTTGTTATAGTAGACTACATACATGTTGTTATAGTAGGCTACATACATGTTGTTATAGTAGGCTGCATACATGTTGTTATAGTAGACTACATACATGTTGTTATAGTAGGCTACATACATGTTGTTATAGTAGACTACATACATGTTGTTATAGTAGACTACATACATGTTGTTATAGTAGGCTACATACATGTTGTTATAGTAGGCTACATACATGTTGTTATAGTAGGCTACATACATGTTGTTATAGTAGGCTGCATACATGTTGTTATAGTAGACTACATACATGTTGTTATAGTAGACTACATACATGTTGTTATAGTAGGCTACATACATGTTGTTATAGTAGGCTACATACATGTTGTTATAGTAGGCTACATACATGTTGTTATAGTAGGCTACATACATGTTGTTATAGTAGGCTACATACATGTTGTTATAGTAGGCTACATACAGTACATGTTGTTATAGTAGGCTGCATACATGTTGTTATAGTAGACTACATACATGTTGTTATAGTAGACTACATACATGTTGTTATAGTAGGCTACATACATGTTGTTATAGTAGGCTGCATACATGTTGTTATAGTAGGCTGCATACATGTTGTTATAGTAGACTACATACATGTTGTTATAGTAGGCTGCATACATGTTGTTATAGTAGACTACATACATGTTGTTATAGTAGACTACATACATGTTGTTATAGTAGGCTGCATACATGTTGTTATAGTAGGCTACATACATGTTGTTATAGTAGACTACATACATGTTGTTATAGTAGGCTGCATACATGTTGTTATAGTAGACTACATACATGTTGTTATAGTAGGCTGCATACATGTTGTTATAGTAGACTACATACATGTTGTTATAGTAGACTACATACATGTTGTTATAGTAGGCTACATACATGTTGTTATAGTAGGCTACATACATGTTGTTATAGTAGGCTACATACATGTTGTTATAGTAGGCTACATACATGTTGTTATAGTAGGCTACATACATGTTGTTATAGTAGGCTACATACAGTACATGTTGTTATAGTAGGCTGCATACATGTTGTTATAGTAGACTACATACATGTTGTTATAGTAGACTACATACATGTTGTTATAGTAGGCTACATACATGTTGTTATAGTAGGCTACATACATGTTGTTATAGTAGGCTACATACATGTTGTTATAGTAGACTACATACATGTTGTTATAGTAGGCTACATACATGTTGTTATAGTAGACTACATACATGTTGTTATATATAGTAGGCTACATACATGTTGTTATAGTAGGCTACATACATGTTGTTATAGTAGGCTACATACATGTTGTTATAGTAGACTACATACATGTTGTTATAGTAGCCTACATACATGTTGTTATAGTAGGCTACATACATGTTGTTATAGTAGGCTACATACATGTTGTTATAGTAGACTACATACATGTTGTTATAGTAGGCTACATACATGTTGTTATAGTAGGCTACATACATGTTGTTAATAGCAGGCTACATACATGTTGTTATAGTAGGCTACATACATGTTGTTATAGCAGGCTACATACAGTATGACTTGTTCCGATTAAGAATTGTGTAAAGGATAAGCTAGGTAGCTAGTTAGATAGGGTTTTAACTAGTTAGTTAGATCGGGATTTAACTAGTTAGTTAAATCATCTGTGAACATAATTTTTTCTGAAACTGTCGTGGAAAATCTCATTAAAAACGTCTGTAGCATTAAAATGTCTGTAGTGTACAGCAGTTTATGGTTGAAGGGAAATTTTGGAGTAAGAAATGGATCTACTTTCCAACAGTCTTAAAATAGACTTATCGTCAGATCATCCTCACATTAATGGCTTCACTTTGTAGTATATTCCTAACCGAGGCGTGAGGAGGAGGAGATGTACAATTGTGTCTTTATTAGAGCCGTAATCTGCTCCATGCTGACCAGTTGTATCCAATCAGGATGAGAAATATTACCAGATTAGATCTTCATAGCTGTTCTGTCTTTTGACTCAGGCAGAGAGTATTTATTTGTCTTGCTTTGAAGTCAATTTTAGTTTTCTGTAATAGTTTTGGTTCTGCTGGGGTTTGTGTGTGCAAGCTCTGAAATGAGTATCATTGTCACATCGTGTGCCAGAGCAAATTCACTTTCCAAACAAGCAATTTGGATTCCACGCCTGCCATGGAAAATCTGCCTTAAATTTTCCCCTCTGATGGCTTTGCGTGCACTCTCACTCTCTTTCTTTCTATCATACACACACACACACGCTCACAAGTACGCACAAATGTATCACACACACACACACACACACACACACACACACATACATACCGTGTGTACATACTGTAGAGAGTCTTACTATTTCTCTTCTTTCTCAAACGTCTTCTCTCTCTCTCTCTCTTTCTACACACACACACACACACACACACACACACACACACACACACACACACACACACACACACACACACACACACACACACACACACACACACACACACACACACACACACACACACACACACACACACACACACACACACACACACACACACACACACACACACACACACTGTTTCATCTAGCTGGCCTTCAGCAAGTGGACCCAAGAGTTTATTTTTGTCTCAATTATCCATTTAGTGTAAGTGACAGGCTCATGATGGAAGACATGCGTTTGGCATCTCTATTAAACAATGACATTTAACCTAATTCCTGATTAGATGTTGTGAAATACGTTCTGAAATTAGCCACCCCCAACGATTCGTATCTTTATTGCTGAATGGTAAGGCTAAAGGTCCATTTACTGGACATTTGCTTGAATGTTGCATCTAACTACCTCTTTGTCCAGTAAGCTACTACGTTTCTGAACAATTAGGCCTATTTCTGGCAGTTGAGTTTGTGCAGGTCTGAGACACATTTTTAAAGACATTCCATGTCATATGTATTCAATCACATGAGAGAGTGTGTGAGTTATTTACATGTTAGATTAACAAGATTCCTTGATTCACCTTGCGCTAAAGGTGTGGTCCTATGCATTGAATATATGGCCTCAAATAAAAGCATTTTACATAGAATTGGCCTCAAAGCATATTTAAAGAGTCAAGTTTAATCTTGTTCACTCATTCCCTATCCATTGTGGGGAGGAGCTGAAGAGAGCACAACCATCTGAATACAGTCCTTTGGTGCTTCATTTCTAAAATAATGGTAATTATATATCATTTGGAGGAATATCAGTTGAAATCTCTGTGGTTCTTACAGGTTCTTGTTTCCCACTGATGTCAATGTGACATTGTGTTAACCTTCCCTTCAGTCATCAGTTTGAATGTGCTTTAGGAAATTTAACTGACGCCTCCCTTGGTCGATGGTAGAAAGAATTTCTCTTGATCTCCCAGCAGTTATTTTTCTGAGTCCGCATGTGTTATTGGGCCGTCAACTCATTGAGGTTTTAGTTCTCATGTCTACCCTGAGGCCTTGCCATGACTTGTCCTAGGTAGGAGAGAAGAGAGAAAGAAGAAGAAAGATGGGAAGGAGACACTAGAAGAGAAAGATGGGAGAGAGAGAGAGAGAGAGAGAGAGAGAGAGAGAGAGAGAGAGAGAGAGAGAGAGAGAGAGAGAGGGAGAGAGAAGGAGAGAGAGAGGGGGAGAGAGAGAGAGAGAGAGAGAGAGAGAGAGAGAGAGAGAGAGAGAGAGAGAGAGAGAGGAGAGAGAGAGAGAGAGAGAGAGAGAGAGAGAGAGAGAGAGAGAGGGAGAGAGAGAGAGACAGAGAAGGAGAGAGGGAGAGAGATAGACAGAGAGAGAGAGAAGGAGTGAGAGAGAGAGGGGAGAGAGAGAGAGAGAGAGACAGAGAGAGAGAGAAGGAGAGAGAGACAGAGAATGAGAGAGAGAAGGAGGAGAGAGAGAGAGAGAGAGAGAGAGAGAGAGAGAGAGAGAGAGAGAGAGACAGAGAGATAGAAAGAGAGAGGAGAGAGAGAGATAGAAAGAGAGAGGGAGAGAGAGAGAGAGAGAGAGAGAGAGAGAGAGAGAGAGAGAGAGAGAGAGAGAGAGAGAGAGAGAGAGAGACAGAGAGAGAGAGACAGAGAGATAGAAAGAGAGAGGAGAGAGAGAGATAGAAGAGAGAGGGGAGAGAGAGAGAGAGAGAGAGAGAGAGAGAGAGAGAGAGAGAGAGAGAGAGAGAGAGAGAGAGAGATAGAGAGAGAGAGTGCACCTGTAAATGGACCAGGATATGGAGCTCTGTTTTCTATGTAAGATGTGTGTGTGTCCATGTAAGTGGTGAGCGACAGCCTGTTTCAGTTCTCCATGGAGTCTGTTCGTTGCTAAGGGGAGCAGGAAAGAATGTGATGCATTAACTGTTTGGTGAATTCTTTGCTAACCTCCAGCCACAGACCTCCGCCACATGACAGCCTCCTCACGCACGTGTCTCCACAGAAATAAGAGAACTGATAAGTAACCAAACAAATTGAAGGCTGGGGTGTGTTAGGAATGGTGTAATATTTACAGCCGGCTGAAAATTTCAGACTTGTCATAAAACTATTATGACAACTTCAAACAAACTGCAGGACTGATGGCAGAATCAGGTAAACGTGATGTGACACTCACACACAGGCCTATATGTGCATGCAGTCACAGGGCAGACACACACACACACTAAATTCAATCCGACTGATACAGTACTTGCATAAGGGTTGATTTTGCCCAAGCCTAATAGGAGCTGGAAGTCAAGTCAGAAGTGAATACCTGACCTGAGTCAGATTATCATGAAGTAATGGGACTTCACACTGGAACTAACTCCCGACTGCATGTGTTTACATCCAGAGGGATTGGCTCTGCAGCCAGGGCACTGGGCCAATGTGCCGGAGCAATGCCTCCCTATTATACATGCAGGATAGTCGACATCTGGATACATCCTGAGCTCTGCTCTGGACTGTATAATGTTTAGTCTCCTGCCACCATTGTTCATTCACAACACATTGTACACATATGTACACGACAGTAATGCTATAAATCATTGTTCATAGGAAATATATGAAGAACCCATAATCCCCCATGTTTTCACAATATCATGGAGTGGCGCATAATCGCTTCTGGTGCAGTTCATATGTTGGCCACCAGGTGACAGAAAAAGGATGAGAGGCCCAGACTGGGGAAGCTGGGGAGTTCTGATATCATAAGGGCGTTGTGTGTGACCAATACAGCGGCTGCCTTCAACGTGTTTGTGTCGTGTCACCAGTAATGTGTTTGGGACAGAGTAGTTTGTTTAATGAGAAGGAAATTGAATCCAACACATGTTGATGAAGACGTGCTCAGTCAAATGTTGGTAATCGTGGAAGTAGTATCCTTAACCATGGAGGGAAAATCACTATGCAAGTGTGTGTGTGTGTGTGTTTGTGGCTGTGTGTGGCTGTGTGTGGCTGTGCATGTGTGGGTGCTCGGCTCATGCACTTTGGAATAGTTGGGAGTCTAAAAGTTAGGGAGAGAGTGAGAGAGAGGAGAGCAGTCTGTAATCCCCTGTTCTATAACAGTTATGTAACCTCATCTCAGAGGCCCCTGTTATTTCCCACAGAAGCTCTAACCAATTCTTATCTCCATTCTTCATGAGTGTCCAGGACGGGGTGAAAGACTCAGAGGCTGGTTTAAGTGTTTGTGTATAATAATGCTATCCAAGAACTGATGCTGCTAGCAATGGAAAGAAATGCTTGCAACATCCTTCAATGTTAACCTATTAAATATTTGCAGTATGTTGTGTGTAACTCTGGTTAATGTCAATGATAGCAGTAAAACACAACACAATATCTTTGCTTGGTTTGATGAATCATGCTCACATAAAGCCTTGAATTAGCTCCTTGCTAACAGTCATGTGGCGTGTAGGAGACCTGGGTTTGAACACAGTTGGTCACACTACAATATGCATAAAACCTCTATCTGATGCTGCGCTCACAACATCCCGTCATTTAGTCAAAACCAGCATAGGACTTTCAAAAATCCACATGAAAGTCCTTCCAACTGGTAATTACTAGTGGGAAACTCAAGAGTTTCACTTGCAACTCTCTGACATTATTTTCAATGAAAAGACAGTAGGCATGGCAGCATCTTCAGTGGTTGTTGTTTATCGTAAGAAAGAAATACAAATTGTTGATACAAAATGTATTCTGTTCATCTTCCTTTTGATTTCGAAAGTGAAAGCAGATTTGGATATAGCCTACGTTTTATGGGCAAAATATAGCTAAACAATTACAAGCCTAATTACCTCCATGTTTGATGGTATTAACCCAGTTCAAAATGTGAATGCGACCATATCACCTCCACCCTACCTGACACCCTAGACCCACTCCAATTTGCTTACCGCCCCAATAGGTCAACAGACGACGCAATCGCAATCCCACTGCACACTGCCCTAACCCATCTGGACAAGAAGAATACCTATGTAAGAATGCTGTACATCGACTACAGCTCAGCATTTAACACCATAGTACCCTCCAAACTCGTCATTAAGCTCGAGACGGGCCGCACCCAGGTGTGAGGGTAGGTAACAACGTCTCCACCCCACTGATCCTCAACACTGGGGCCCCACAAGGGTGCGTTCTGAGCCCTCTCCTGTACTCCCTGTTCACCCACGACTGCGTGGCCATGCACGCCTCCAACTCAATCATAAAGTTTGCAGACGACATTACAGTGGTAGGCTTGATTACTAACAACAACGAGACGGCCTACAGGGAGGAGGGGAGGGCCCTCGGAGTGTGGTGTCAGGAAAATAACCTCACACTCAACATCAACAAAACAAAGGAGAAGATCGTGGACTTCAGGAAACAGCAGAGGGAGCACCCCCCTATCCACATTGACGGGACAGTAGTGGAGAGGGTAGTAAGTTTTCAGTTCCTCGGCGTACACATCACGGACAAACTGAATTGGTCCACCCACACAGACAGCGTGGTGAAGAAGGCGCAACAGCGCCAGTACTAAAATGTACGCATTCAATTAAATTTACACTATTGCCATGACATAACAATGTACATATTGCTAAAGCGTACTTTGGAAATTAGATGATAGATATACAATATTAACAATATTAACATAACTAAAATAATAATAATCAATATTGTCAATGGGACAATCAGTAACAACTCACTACTGTAAATGGCTAACCATGTGTATGTGACAAATAAAATAAGATTTGATTTGACCAACTCGTATTTACGACTTGACAACTGGTAATTACCACCTTCCCACTTGATTATGAACGCAGCATAAGTTCCCGTATGCAGATGGCTGACCAACTGACCTGGTTCCTGTGCAATGGTACTTCCTCTGTGGTGTATTTCCTGAAGACTACAATTAATGCGATATAAACCCAACATCCAATCCGCTCCCGGCCTCCATACACAACCGACTGTACATCCCTGACATTACTGATGCTGTGAATGCAAGGGCAGGCATAGGAACACTAAGCAGAGCATGAATAGCATACAGAATCAAATGAATTCAAATGAACTAGGAAGCCATACATCAGACCTAGTCCTACTCCAATATAAAACACCACTGCCTACTGTTATTATAGCGCTTCATTTCAATATAGTGTTAAGTAATATTTGAACAACCATCTGATTATTTTTACTCTCTCGTGGATGTGCTGTGCCATGCGCGCAGTGATGCTCACTGGTGGGTGAATGGTGCTCTTGGGGCCTCAGCGTGAGTTTCGGCTTCCTTTGATATCCTTTGATTCCTTTGACAGCGGAGAAGGAGCGCATCTGATGCGTGCGAAATCAGACGGCATTTTTTGGGACGGTGGGGGTGGGGGCTCTGGCAGCTACCTAATAATGACAACAACATGAGAGCATCAGCCAGGCGCGTTTGAACAACATTTCGCAGACTCCGCGAAGTATTCGGGATCTTCTCAGAGAGATTCAGGCTAACGGATTGACGGTTGGATGTTAATAACGGATTTCGGCGAGGGGCTAGTATTCCCCAGTGATAAATCAGTATGGATTGGACAGTATCAGAAGACAGTATTTCTGAAAGGTATGTAGGCGATATTTGTCACATGTTCTTGATGATTCAAATTAGCAGAGCCACCCATGCATTTAAGTCATCTCTGGGTGCATTGCAATTGTTTTCCTTCATGCTAAAATTAGCTTTTGAACACAATACATTTTGCACTGAAAATATGCAGAACAATAATGTTATCCTAATATATCAACAGTACATAGAGGATTGTGTCTCTGTGGTGGGCATATTATTTGGAAGCTCTACTACAGTATGTTGAGTGTTTCCTGGTGGAATTATTAACGTTTTAAAAGAAATGTGTTAAATTGACAGCTACAATCTATGTATGAACATAGTTTTCAGTCATTACATTCCTTGTTCTAATCTAAAAGGGTAGCCTGCACTGGAGATATTCAAAAGAATATATGTTGCATTCATTTACATCATAAGATACATGATTATGTACGAGTGGCCTCTGTCAGCAATAGCACAACATAAAACACATTGGGCTGAAACACTCAGGTCATCCTGTACTAGTGGTGTAATGTGTATTCAGTGGTCACTAGAGGAGTTTTAGGAACAGGGGTACTGTCTGTTTGTCTAACCCCTGGCCATTAGATCGCTGATGTATTTGGACCTGGTCTGGCTCTCTACCAGCTAATCTCTGAACCCAGAAGAAAATGCATGCTGGCTGGCCAGCTTTACCAGCCACAGGAGGTTGCTGATGGGAGGGCGGCTCATAATGAAGGCTGGAAAGATGTGAATTTGATAGCAATTCACTCATTCTGCTCCAGACATAATCAATAACGCCCCCTCACCTATTAAGGTGCCACCAAACTCCTGTGCTACCAGCCTATCTACTGCATGCTTCTCTTATCATTAAAGATGCCATAGAGCCTTTATAGTAGGGTCTATATGTGATAACTGTCATCATGATTAAGATGGACAAAAGAACACAGACACTGTACACAGGAACTCTGCCTAGAAGGCCAGCATCCCGGAGTCGCCTCTTCACTGTTGATGTTGAGACTGGTGTTTTGCGGGGACTATTTAATGAAGCTGCCAGTTGAGGACTTGTGAGGCGTCTGTTTCTCAAACTAGACAGTGTAATGTACTTGTCCTCTTGCTCAGTTGTGCACCGGGGCCTCCTACTCCTCTTTCTATTCTGGTTAGAACCAGTTTGCTCTGTTCTGTGAAGGTAGTAGTACACAGCGTTGTACGAGATCTTCAGTTTCTTGGCAATTTCTCGCACGGAATAGCCGTAATTTCTGAGAACAAGAATAGATGGACGAGTTTCAGAAGAAAGTCCTTTGTTTCTGTCCATTTTGAGCCTGTAATCGAATCCACAAATGCTGATGCTGCAGATACTCAAATAGTCTAAAGAAGGCTCCAATGCTTCCAAGATGGCATAGCAGTCAGACGTCCTTTGTCCTCGTCCTGTCGTGCCCCGTGTATATATATATTTACATCCTTCTTCGCATATCTTTTATATATTTTCTTTTCCAAAAACTCTACTTCAAATCACTCTCCTGCAACCTGCCTCACCAATTTAAAAAAAGGAATGATTATTTACCTCAAATCTGAAATCCACAATAGAAGCTAACCAGAAGCTAACCAGAAGTTAACCAAAAGCTACCAGAAACTAACCAGAAGCTAGCCAGAAGCGAGCCAGAAGCTAGCCAAAAGCTAATCAGGAGCTAACCAGGAGCTAACCAGGAGCTAACCAGGAGCTAGCCAGAAGCTCGCCAGTTTACTGGCTAACGTTAGTATTTAGCTAACCACGGTTGATGGTCATCAGCTATCCTTTAGCTCGAAAAGCTATCGCCAGTTTTGTACAACACGACTCAGACCAGAATATACCGGACCTATTTTTCTCTCCATATCCCCGGATTTCAACCGAAAGCTCTGAACATTTACACCTGTATCTCGCAGCTAGCTAGCTGCTATCCGTGTGACTATTGGGTTACCCGGAGCAAACTTCAATTACTCCGGAGCTAGCCAGCTGAAGAGTTCCATCAATCAATCCTGGGCTACAATCACCTATCCGGACCCGTTTCACTGCCGATGCGGAGCCCCACCGGGCCTTCCCGACTGTACTACCAACGTTATCTGCACGAGGGAGTTATCCAACTGGCTCCTCCGTCGCGACATTACCTGAACGGCCATCTGCGGCCCGCTAACCGTTAGGTGTCTTATCGGCTGCTATCTGAATAGGTCTCTCTGACAATTTTTCTAGGGTCACTATAACTATATTTATTTTGCCAATTGAATTGATCCCCTCTACCACACGGAACCCCACTATTCTACTAACGGAAGCGTAATTTGCAATCCACCTCTCTAAAAACAAGTCTTTCACTGTTGCCACCTGCTATAGACCACCCTCTGCCCCCAGCTGTGCTCTGGACACCATATATGAACTGATTGCCCCCCATCTATCTTCAGAGCTTGTGCTGCTAGGCGACCTAAACTGGAACATGCTTAACACCCCAGCCATTCTACAATCTAAGCTTGATGCCCTCAATCTCACACAAAATATCAATGAACCTACCAGGTACCACACCAAAGCCTTAAACACGGGCACCCTCATAGAAATCATCCTAACCAACTTGCCCTCTAAAATACACCTCTGCTGTTTTCAACCAAGATTTCAGTGATCACTGCCTCATTGCCTGCATCCGTAATTGGTCAGCGGTCAAACGACCTCCACTCATCACTGTCAAACGCTCCCTGAAACACTTCAGCAAGCAGGCCTTTCTAATCGACCTGGCTGGGGTATCCTGGAAGGACATTGACCTCATCCCGTCAGTAGAGGATGCCTGGTTATTTTTTTTAAATCCTCACCATCTTAAATAAGCATGCCCCATTCAATAAATTTAGAACCAGGAACAGGTATAGCCCCTGGTTCTCTCCAGACCTGACTGACCTTAACCAACACAAAAACATCCTATGGCGTTCTGCATTAGCATCAAACAGCCCCCGTGATATGCAACTTTTCAGGGAAGCTAGAAACCAATACACACAGGCAATTAGAAAAGCCAAGGCAAGCTTTTTCAAACAGAAATTTGATTCCTGCAACACAAACTCAAAAAAGTTCGGGGACGCTGTAAAGTCCTTGGAGAAAAAGAACACCTCCTCCCAGCTGCCCACTGCACTGGGGATAGGTAACACTGTCACTACCGATCCACTATAATTGAGAATTTCAATAAGTATTTTTCTACGGCTGGCCATGCTTTCCACCTGGCTACCCCTACCCCGGTCAATAGCACTGCACCCCCCACAGCAACTCGCCCAAGCCTTCCCCATTTCTCCTTCTCCCAAATCCAGTCAGCTGATGTTCTGAAAGAGCTGCAAAAACTGGACCCCTACAAATCAGCCGGGCAAGACAATCTGGACCCTTTCTTTCTAAAATTATCTGCCAAAATTGTTGCAACCCCTATTACTAGCCTGTTCAACCTCTCTTTCGAGTCATCTGAGATTCCCAAAGACTGGAAGGCAGCTGCGGTCATCCCCCTCTTCAAAGGGGGGGACACTCTTGACCCAAACGGCTACAGACCTATATCTATCCTACCCTGCCTTTCTAAGGTCTTTGAAAGCCAAGTCAACAAACAGATTACCAACCATTTCGAATCCCACCATACCTTCTCCGCTATGCAATCTGGTTTCAGAGCTGGTCATGGCTGCACCTCAGCCACGCTCAAGGTCCTAAACGATATCTTAACCTCCATTGAAAAGAAACAATACTGTGCAGCCGTATTCATTGACCCGGCCAAGGCTTTCGACTCTGTCAATCATCATATTCTTATCGGCAGACTCAGTAGCTTCGGTTTTCCTAATGACTGCCTTGCCTGGTTCACCAACTACTAGTTCAGTGTGTCAAATCGGAGGGCATGTTGTCTGGTCCTCTGGCAGTCTCTATGGGGGTGCCACAGGGTTCAATTCTCGGGCCGACTCTTTTCTCTGTATATATCAATGATGTTGCTCTTGCTGCGGGCGATTCCCTGATCCACCTCTAAGCAGACGACACCATTCTGTATACTTCTGGCCATTCCTTGGACACTGTGCTATCTAACCTCCAAACAAGCTTCAATGCCATACAACACTCCTTCCGTGGCCTCCAACTGGTCTTAAACGCTAGTAAAACCAAATGCATGCTTTTCAACCGTTCGCTGCCTGCACCCGCACGCCTGACTAGCATCACCACCCTGGATGGTTCCGACCTAGAATATGTGGACATCTATAAGTACTTAGGTGTCTGGCTAGACTGTAAACTCTCCTTCCAGACTCATATCAAACATCTCCAATCTAAAATCAAATCTATAGTCGGCTTTCTATTTCGCAACAAAGCCTCCTTCACTCACGGCGCCAAACTTACCCTAGTAAAACTGACTATTCTACCGATCCTCGACTTCGGCGATGTCATCTACAAAATAGCTTCCAATACTCTACTCAGCAAACTGGATGCAGTTTATCACAGTGCCATCCATTATGTTACTAAAGCACCTTATACCACCCACCACTGCGACCTGTATGCTCTAGTCTGCTGGCCCTCGCTACATATTCGTCGCCAGACCCACTGTCTCCAGGTCATCTACAAGTCCATGCTAGGTAAAGCTCCGCCTTATCTCAGTTCAATGGTTATGATGGCAGCGCTCCAGCAGGTGTATCTCACTGATCATCCCTAAAGCCAACACCTCATTTGGCCTCCTTTCTTTCCAGTTCTCTGCTGCCTGTGACTGGAACAAATTGCAAAAATCTCTGAAGTTGGAGACTTTTATCTCCCTCACCAACTTTAAACATTTGTTATCTGTGCAGCTAACCAATCGCTACAGCTGTACATAGTCCATCGGTAAATAGCCCACCCAATTTACCTACCTCATCCCCATACTGTTTTATTTATTTACTTTTATGCTCTTTTGCACACCAGTATCTCTACCTGCACATGACCATCTGATCTTTTATCACTCCAGTGTTAATCTGCTAAATTATAATTTCTCGCCTACCTCTTCATGCCTTTTGCACACAATGTATATAGACTCTTTCTACTGTGTTATTATCCATGTGTAACTCTGTGTTGTTGTCTGTTCATACTGCTATGCTTTATCTTGGCCAGATCGCAATTGTAAATGAGAACTTGTTCTCAACTAGCCTACCTGGTTAAATAAAGGTGAAATAAAAAATAAATAAAAAATGTTTGGCAGCATGAGTGAAGGAGGCTTTGTTGCGAAATAGGAAGCCAATTCTAGATTTAACTTTGGATTGGAGATGTTTGATGTGAGTCTGGAAGGAGAGTTTACAGGATGCAAATTTCTGCTTGAAAAAGCTGGCCTTTGCTTTCCTGACTGAATGTGTGTATTGGTTCCTGACTTCCCTGAACAGTTGCATATCGCGGGGACTATTCGATGCTATTGCAGTCCGCCACAGGATGTTTTTGTGCTGGTCGAGGGCAGTCAGGTCTGGAGTGAACCAAGGGCTATATCTGTTCTTAGTTCTGCATTTTTTGAATAGAGCATGCTTATCTAAGATGGTGAGGAAGTTACTTTTAAAGAATGACCAGGCATCCTCAACTGACGGGATGAGGTCAATATCCTTTCAGGATACCCGGGCCAGGTCGATTAGAAAGGCCTGCTCGCAGAAGTGTTTTAGGGAGCTTTTGACAGTGATGAGGGGTGGTTATTTGACCGCGGACCCGTAGCGGATACAGGCAATGAGGCAGTGATCGCTGAGATCCTGATTGAAGACAGCGGATGTGTATTTGGAGGGCCAGTTGGTCAGGATAATATCTATGAGGGTGCCCTTGTTTACAGATTTAGGGTTGTACCTGGTGGGTTCCTTGATGATTTGTGTGAGATTGAGGGCATCTAGCTTAGATTGTAGGACTGCCGGGGTGTTAAGCATATCCCAGTTTAGGTCACCTAACAGAACAAACTCTGAAGCTAGATGGGGGGCGATCAATTCACAAATGGTGTCCAGGGCACAGCTTGGAGCTGAGGGGGGTCGGTTGCAGGCGGCAACAGTGAGAGACTCATTTCTGGAGAGATTCATTTTTAAAATTAGAAGTTCGAACTGTTTGGGCATGGACCTGGAAAGTATGACATTACTTTGCAGGCTATCTCTGCAGTAGACTGCAACTCCTCCCCCTTTGGCAGTTCTATCTTGACGGAAAATGTTATAGTTGCGTATGGAAATCTCAGAATTTTTGGTGGCCTTCCTAAACCAGGATTCAGACACGGCAAGGACATCAGGGTTGGCAGAGTGTGCTAAAGCAGTGAGTAAAACAAACTTAGGGAGGAGGCTTCTGATGTTGACATGCATGAAACCAAGGCTTTTTCGATCACAGAAGTCAACATACCCAAGTAAAAGTGACCATCCTACTGATCCTCGACTTCGGCGACGTCATTTACAAAATAGCCTCCAATACCCTACTCAATAAATTGGATGCAGTCTATCACAGTGCCATCCGTTTTGTCACCAAAGCCCCATATACTACATACCACTGCGACCTGTACGCTCTCGTTGGCTGGCCCTCGCTTCATACTCGTCGCCAAACCCACTGGCTCCAGGTCATCTACAAGACCCTGCTAGGTAAAGTCCCCCCTTATCTCAGCTCGCTGGTCACCAAAGCATCACCCACCTGTAGCACACGCTCCAGCAGGTATATCTCTCTGGTCACCCCCAAAACCAATTCTTACTTTGGCCGCCTCGCCTTCCAGTTCTCTGCTGCCAATGACTGGAACGAACTACAAAAATCTCTGAAACTGGAAACACTTATCTCCCTCACTAGCTTTAAGCACCAGCTGTCAGAGCAGCTCACAGATTACTGTACCTGTACATAGCCCATCCATAATTTAGCCCAAACAACTACCTCTCCCCCTACTGTATTTATTTATTTAGCTCCTTTGCATCCCATTATTTCTATCTCTACTTTGCACATTCTTCCACTGCAAATCTACCATTCCAGTATTTTACTTGCTATATTGTATTTACTTTGCCACCATGGCCTTTTTTTGCCTTTACCTCCCTTATCTCACCTCATTTGCTCACATTGTATATAGACTCATTTTTCTACTGTATTATTGACTGTATGTTTGTTTTACTCCATGTGTAACTCTGTTCTGTTGTTCGTGTCGAACTGCTTTGCTTTGTCTTGGCCAGGTCGCAATTGTAAATGAGAACTTGTTCTCAACTTGCCTACCTGGTTAAATAAAGGTGAAATATATATATTTTTTAAAAGGCCAGTTTTATTGCTTCTGTAATCAGACCAACAGATTTCAGCTGTGCTAAAATAATTGCAAAAGGGTTTTCTAATGATCAGTTAGCCTTTTAAAATGATCAACTTGGATTAGCTAACACAACGTGCCATTGGAACACAGGAGTGATGGTTGCTGATAATGGGCCTCTGTACGCCTATGTAGATATTCCATTTAAAAAAATCAGCCGTTTCCAGCTACAATAGTCATGTATAACATTAACAATGTCTACACTGTATTTCTGATCAATTTGATGTTATTTTAATGGACAATAAATGTGCTTTTATTTAAAAAACAAAGGCATTTCTAAGTGACCCCAAACTTTTGAACGATAGTGATTATACAGTACCAGTCAAAAGTTTGGACACACCTACTGTACTCATTCAAGTATTTTTTAAATTTTTATTTGCTAAATTGTAGAATAATAGTGAAGACATCAAAACTATGAAATAACACATATGTAATCATGTAGTAACCAGTAACCAAAAAAGTGTTAAACAAATCAACATTTATTTTATATTTAAGATTCTTCAAAGTAGGCACCCTTTGCCTTGATAAAACCCTTAAATACTTATTCAACTTAGTGGTACAGCAATATAAATGGCCACACTTGTATTTTGACAGCTGGCTAATATTGAGGCAAACCTTGTTGTTGTACACTTGTTGTCATCATATCGCGCTTACCCATGACAGCTGTATGGAGCTCCACACATTGACAGTGTTAAAGACTCTCATTAACAGCTTGTCAAAACGTGACAGTTAATTAGACAGTAGGCTGGTGCAACGTCAATCAATCAAGTGTATTTATAAAGCCTTTTATCTTTTACATCAGCAGTAGTTACAAAGTACAGAGAACCAGCTTAAAATCCCAATGTGCAAGCAGATGTAGAAGTACAGAGAACCAACTTAAAATCCCAATGTGCAAGCAGATGTAGAAGTACAGAGAACCAGCTTAAAATCCCAATGTGCAAGCAGATGTAGAAGTACAGAGAACCAACTTAAAATCCCAATGTGCAAGCAGATGTAGAAGTACAGAGAACCAGCTTAAAATCCCAATGTGCAAGCAGATGTAGAAGTACAGAGAACCAGCTTAAAATCCCAATGTGCAAGCAGATGTAGAAGTACAGAGAACCAGCTTAAAATCCCAATGTGCAAGCAGATGTAGAAGTACAGAGAACCAGCTTAAAATCCCAATGTGCAAGCAGATGTAGAAGTACAGAGAACCAGCTTAAAATCCCAATGTGCAAGCAGATGTAGAAGTACAGAGAACCATCTTAAAATCCCAATGTGCAAGCAGATGTAGAATTACAGAGAACCAGCTTAAAATCCCAATGTGCAAGCAGATGTAGAAGTACAGAGGCTAGGAAAAACTCCTTAGAAAGGCAGGAACCCAGGAAGAAACCTAGAGAGGAACTAGTCTCTGAGGGGTGGCCAGTCCTCATCTGCTGTGCTGGGTGGAGATTATAAGAGTACATGGCCATTAAAGCCAGCTCGTTCTTTAAGATGTTCAAATGTTCATAGATGACCAGCAGGGTCAAATAATAATCACAGTGGTTATAGAGGGTGCAACAGGTCAGCACCTCAGAAGTAAATGTCAGTTGACTTTTCATAGCTGAGCATTCAGAGGTCGAGACAGCAGGTGTGGTAGGGAGGGAGAGGGAGAGGGAGAAGGAGAGGGAGAGGGAGAGAGAGAGAGAGAGAGAGAGAGAGAGACAGAGGGATAGGGAGAGAGAGGGAGGGAGAGAGAGAGAGAGAGAGAGAGAGACAGAGGGATAGGGAGAGAGAGAGGGAGGGAGAGAGAGAGAGAGAGAGAGAGAGAGAGAGAGAGAGAGAGAGAGAGGGAGAGAGAGAGAGAGAGAGGGAGAGGGAGAGAGGGGGGGAGAGGAGAGAGAGAGAGAGGGAGAGAGAGAGAGAGGGAGAGAGAGAGAGAGAGAGAGAGAGAGAGAGAGAGAGAGAGAGAGAGAGAGAGCGACAGAGAGAGAGAGAGACAGAGAGAGAGACAGACAGAGAGAGAGACAGACAGAGAGAGACAGAGAGAGAGTCAAACAGCAGGTCCAGGACAAGGTAGCAAGTCCATTGAACAGGTTAAGGTTCCATAGCAGCAGGTAGAACAGCAGAAACTGAATCAGCAGCACGACCAGGTGGACTGGGGATGGGGACAGCCCGGAGTCGTCAGGCCAATTAGTTCTGAGGCATGGTCCTAGGGCTCAGGTCCTCTGCAAGGGGAGAGAGAGCGAGAGAGTTGAGAGGATTAGAGGCAACATATCTAAGATCACACAGGACACCATATAAGAGGAAAATTACACCAGATAGGACAGACTGATCTTAGCCCCCCAACATATAGACTATTGCAACATAGATACTGGAGACCGAGACAGGGGGGGTCGGGGGAAACTGTGGCCCTGTGGCCCTGTCCAATGTTAGCCCCTGGACAGGGCCAACCAGGCAGGATATGACCTCACCCACTTTGCCAAAGCACTAACCACTTCCTCCTACCTAGATTCAAGGCTGAGTATAGCCCACGAAGATCTCCCCTACCACACAAGCCTGAGAGAGCGCGAAAAACCAGACAGGAAGATCACGTCAATGACTCAACTCACTCAAGTTGAGTATATTGATTTAAAAAACAGGCACAACGGCATGGGAGAGCATAAGCAAACCTGTGACTCAGACCCTGTAATAGGGTCAGAAGCAGTGAATCCCAGTGGAGAGAGGGGAGCCAGCCATGCAGAAATAGCAAGGGGGGTTCGTTGCTCCAGTGCCTTGATGTTCACCTTCGCTCTCCTGGGCCAGACTACACTCAATCATAGGACCTACTGAAGAGATGAGTCTTCAATAAAGACTTAAAGGTTGAGACCGAGTCTGCGTCTCTCACATGGGGAGGCAGACCAATAAATAAAAATGGAGCTCTATAGGAGAAAGCCCTGCCTCCAGCTGTTTGCTTAGAAATTCTAGGAACAATAAGGAAGTCTGCATCTTGTGACTGTAGCGTACCCGTATAGGTATGTACGGCAGGACCACATTGGAGAGATAGATAGGAGCAAGTCCATGTAACTCTTTGTAGGTTAGCAGTAAAACCTTGAAATCAGCCCTTGACCTAACAGGAAGCCAGTGTAGAGAGGCTGGCGCTGGAGTAATATGATACCATTTTTTGGTTCTCGTCAAGATTCTAGCAGCTGTATTTAGCATTAACTGAAGTTTATTTAGTACTTTATCCGGGTAGTAGAGCATTGCTTTAGTATAATCTTGAAGTGACAAAAGCATGGATTAGCTTTTCTGCATAATTATTTGACAAAAAGATTCAGATTTTTTGCAATGTTACTAAGATGGATAAAAGCTACTCTTGAAACAGTCTTGATATGTTTGTCAAAAGAGAGATCAGGGTCCAGAGTAACGCCAAGGTCCTTCACAGTTTTATTTGAGACGACTGTACAACCATCGAGATTCATTGTCAGATCCACTGATCTCTTTGTTTCTTGGGACCTAGAACTAGCATCTCTCTTTTGTCCGAGTTTAAAAGTCAAACATTTGCCTCCATCCACACGATTCCGGGAAGGCCGTGTGTTGTCTGCGTAGCAGTGAAAGTTGACATGGTGTTTCAGAATGACATCACCAAGAGGTGAATATATGGTGAAAACAATATGGTGAAAACAATATTGGTCCTAACACGGAAACGTACGAAACACAGAAACCATTGATTTGACAGAGGAAAAACCATCCACAGAGACAAACTGATATCTTTCTGACAGATAAGATCTTAAACAGGCCAGAACTTGTCCTCGTAGACCAATTAGGGTTTCCAATCTCTCCAAGAGACTGTGGTGATCGATGGTGTCAAAAACAGCACTAAGGTCTAGGAGCACGAGGACAGATGCAGAGCCTTGGTCTGACGCCATTAAAAGGTCATTTCACACCTTCACGAGTGCAGTCTCAGTGCTATGATGGGGTCTAAAACCAGACTGGAGCGTTTTGTATACATTATTTGTCTTTACATGGGGGGGTTAGAGATACATTTTCCGGGTCCAGGTTTGGCATTTTCATCAGAGGCTTTATTACAGGCACTCTTAGTGAGTTTGGTACACACCCGGAAGATATGGGGATGTTTATTATGTTCAACATAGGAGGGCCATGCACAGGAAGTAGCTCTTTCAGTAGTTTAGTTGGAATAGGGTCCAGTAAGCAAATGTACGTTTTAGAGGCCATG
Organism: Oncorhynchus keta; assembly: GCF_023373465.1. NCBI lineage: Eukaryota > Metazoa > Chordata > Actinopteri > Salmoniformes > Salmonidae > Oncorhynchus > Oncorhynchus keta. The sequence continues at coordinate 86,606,784 of NC_068421.1, read as the reverse complement.
ACTATTTTCGTGAATGTGTTGAGAGATACAGGATTTTTTTTAATGGATTGCCTCCATTGATCCGAGGTCCTGTCAGTCATATCCTCCTCTAAAAACACAGAGAAGGTACCAGCATAACAGTCTTAGCTTTAGCTGTTTCTAATCACCAGGCTCTACACTAGAGAGCCATCGCCTGTCTGGCTTCATTCACTACAAACGGACAGACTGAACTGAACTCAGAGAGGCATATCATCTACTTTCCTCAGACCAGAGAAGTGTGTGTGTGTGTGTGTTGCATCTAACAATGCTAGATGACAATGGTATTGGTATAGTACTGTCCAGCACATAGAAATGGAATGATATAGAATATAATGTCATTATATTTCTATGGTCCAGACCAGAGCCATATATAGAATAGTAGTATGGCTTTGCTCCAGACGGTCGTTTTCCATGACAGTGCCTCTCTGAGTCCACACAGCTTAGCTTCTAGAAGAGGAAGTTGTTCTTTTTCTGGAACCTTTTGGTGACTCAAGGTTTTCTGTCTGTCAGTGGGCTGCTGTCACAGCAGCTGGTTCAGGGCAGCTGTTTAAACACAGTAGGGGAGATGATGAGGGGAGGAGGAAGAGGGAAGGAAAGGGGGAGAGAGGAGGAGGGAGAGAGGGGGAGGAGGTAGAAAGCGCTAGAAAAGTAATTGTTGCAGACACCTTGCTCTCACTCTTTCTTCCCTGCTCTCTCTCTGACTCAATTCAATTCAATTCAAGGGCTTTATTGGCATGGGGAAACATGTGTTAACATTGCCAAACAAGTGAGGTAGATAATATATAAAGTGAATATGTAAAGTGAAATAAACAATAAAAATTAACAGTAAACATTACACATACAGAAGTTTCAAAACAATAAAGACATTACAAATGTCATATTATATATATACAGTGTTTTAACAATGTACAAATGTTTAAGGTATACAAGGGGAAATAAATTAGCATAAATATGGGTTGTATTTACAATGGTGTTTGTTCTTCACTGGTTGCCCTTTTCTTGTGGCAACAGGTCACAAATATTGCTGCTGTGATGGCACACTGTGGAATTTCACCCAGTAGATATGGGAGTTGATCAAAATTGGATTTGTTTTCAAATTCTTTGTGGGTCTGTGTAATCTGAGGGAAATATGTCTCTCTAATATGGTCATACATTGGGCAGGAGGTTAGGAAGTGCAGCTCAGTTTCCACCTCATTTTGTGGGCAGTGAGCACATAGCCTGTCTTCTCTTGAGAGCCATGTCTGCCCTACGGCAGCCTTTCTCAATAGCAAGGCTATGCTCACTGAGTCTGTACATAGTCAAAGCTTTCCTTAATTTTGGGTCAGTCACAGTGGTCAGGTATTCTGCCGCTGTGTACTCTCTGTTTAGGGACAAATAGCATTCTAGTTTGCTCTGTTTTTTGTAAATTCTTTCCAATGTGTCAAGTAATTATCTTTTTGTTTTCTCATGATTTGGTTGGGTCTAATTGTGCTGCTGTCCTGGGGCTCTGTAGGGTGTGTTTGTGTTTGTGAACAGAGCCCCAGGACCAGCTTGCTTAGGGGACTCTTCTCCAGGTTCATCTCTCTGTAGGTGATGTCTTTGTTATGGAAGGTTTGGGAATCGCTTCCTCTTAAGTGGTTATAGAATTTAACGGCTCTTTTCTGGATTTTTTCTGGATTTTTTTTTTCTCTCTCTCTTTGTCTTTTCTCTTTCTCTCTACCACTCTCTCTCTCTCTCTCTCTCTCTCCTCTCTTCTCTCTCTCCCTCTCTCTCCCTCTCTCTCTCCCTCTCTCTCTACCCTCTCTCTCTCTCTCTCTCTCCCTCTCTCTCTCCCTCCCTCTCTCTCTCCCTCTCCTCTCTCTCCTCTCTCTCTCCCTCCTTTCTCTCTCTCCCTCTCTCTCTCTCTCTCTCTCTCTCTCTCCTCTCCCTCTCTCTCTCCCTCTCACTCTCTCTCTCTCTCTCTCTCTCTCTCTCTCTCTCCCTCCCTCTCTCTCTCCTCTCCCTCTCTCCCTCTCTCTCTCTCTCTCTCTCCCTCCCTCTCTCTCTCCCTCTCTCTCTCTCCCTCTCCCTCCCTCCCTTCTCTCCCTCTCTCTCTCTCCTCTCCCTCTCCCTCCTCTCCCTCTCTCTCACTGTCACTCTCTCTCTCTCCCTCCCTCTCCCTCTCTCTCCCTCCCTCCCTCTCTCTCCATCTCTCCCTTTCTCTACCTGCCTCTCTCTTCCTCTCTCTCTGTGACAGATCAGTGCAGTGACCAACCATATTTTTAGTGGTCTTTCACACCTTCCCTCTTGGCCAGAACTGATCTGGTTTTGATGAGTTTTCTCAGAGACACATGGTCAGCAGAAACACCTCAGACAGGGAGTGGAACCAAGATTGGGATGAAATTAATAGTTGATGAAAAATCTGTCGATGTGCACTTGAGCAAAGCCCTTAACCCTAATTGCTCCATGGCCACCGCTGATAATGGCTGACTCTAGCCGTAACCCCTCTCGCCTAGGGTGTCTCAGGAAGTCCTCCCACCAAATTATTATTATTAGTAGTATAATTATTATTATTATAGTGAGGTGTTTTGATTGTTATGTAACGTGGTAACAGCACAAAAACACTTAAACCCCAATATTTTTCTTCTTCTTTACTGTACATACCTGCAGTGCTGCAGGGGCATAGCTATCTCGAGCCTGCCGAGCCTGCTGGGGCATAGCTATCTCGAGCCTGCCGAGCCTGCAGGGGCATAGCTATCTCGAGCCTGCCGAGCCTGCAGGGGCATAGCTATCTCGAGCCTGCCGAGCCTGCAGGGGCATAGCTATCTCGAGCCTGCCGAGCCTGCAGGGGCATAGCTATCTCGAGCCTGCCAAGCCTGCAGGGGCATAGCTATCTCGAGCCTGCCAAGCCTGCAGGGGCATAGCTATCTCGAGCCTGCCGAGCCTGCAGGGGCATAGCTATCTCGAGCCTGCCGAGCCTGCAGGGGCATAGCTATCTCGAGCCTGCCAAGCCTGCAGGGGCAGCAGGGGCATAGCTATCTCGAGCCTGCCGAGCCTGCTGGGGCATAGCTATCTCGAGCCTGCCGAGCCTGCAGGGGCATAGCTATCTCGAGCCTGCCGAGCCTGCAGGGGCATAGCTATCTCGAGCCTGCCAAGCCTGCAGGGGCATAGCTATCTCGAGCCTGCCAAGCCTGCAGGGGCATAGCTATCTCGAGCCTGCCAAGCCTGCTGGGGCATAGCTATCTCGAGCCTGCCGAGCCTGCAGGGGCATAGCTATCTCGAGCCTGCCAAGCCTGCAGGGGCATAGCTATCTCGAGCCTGCCGAGCCTGCAGGGGCATAGCTATCTCGAGCCTGCCGAACCTGCAGGCTAGAACCTCCTCTCATCCCCTGTTTTGTTCCACACTAAACTGGTTAGACGTGTGGAATGAGACATTTATGTGAGTTAGAGTGTTCAGATGCCTCAGAGAGGAGGGTGAGAGAGTGGGATGGGTTGGAAGAGGAGGGTGAGAGAGAGGGAAGGGGGTGGGAGAGGAGGGCGAGAGAGGGATGGGTGTGGGAGAGGAGGGCGAGAAAGTGATGGGCGTTGGAGAGGAGTGTGAGAGAGAGGGATGGGGTGGGAGAGAAGGGTGAGAGAGAGGGATGGGTTGGGAGAGGAGGGCGAGAGAGGGATGGGGGTGGGAGAGGAGGACGAGAGAGAGGGATGGGCGTGGGAGAGGAGTGTGAGAGAGAGGGATGGGGTGGGAGAGGAGGGCGAGAGAGAGGGATGGGTGTGGGAGAGGAGTGTGAGAGAGAGGGATGGGGTGGGAGAGGAGTGTGAGAGAGAGGGATTGGAGAGGAGGGAGAGTATGTGTGTATGACAGAGATAGAATAATCAATAATATCTATAATCTAACCTGACTGAAGTCCTTTCTGGCTCCTACAGAGAGTGGACATGAGAACGTCTACATCTGGTATTTCAGGGATGTGGGAGGGACTTCTGAAAACAGAGTAGTATTTCAAAAGCTCTCTGACTCTCTGACTCATTCATACCTTCAAACAGTTTTCCTCCTCTGTACAGCTACTCCATCATCACACCCTCATGTTGTGATCAAACATTTCCATGGAATGACATTCACCCTCTGATGTATTTGTCTTCTTTCCGTCTTCTTCGTGTGCTTAGAGGCAGTCATAGCTTTGTGTCTGTGATAAAAGACGTGAGGTCAACAATACATTGGTGGTTTTTCCATCAGTATTATCTAAGGTTTCTATAGTTCTAGGTTTCTATAGTGATAGGTTTCTACAGTGATGGTTTCTATAGAGCAACCCCGGTGATCTGTGTGTGCATGACTTGCTGTGAGAAATCCAGCGATCACCGTTTTCTGTTGAAGAAGAGATAATATCATGATTACCTGTTGTCTGCAAGCCTGTCTGAACCTGTCTGTCACACACACACACACACACACACACACACACACACACACACACACACACACACACACACACACACACACACACACACACACACACACACACACACACACACACACACACACACACACACACACACACACTGAAGTGCCTGTTTCTTGGGGTGTGTGTTGGAACAGACCTGTCTTTCATGCTGAAGCACACACACACTCTCTCCCTCTTCCTCCCTCTCTCTCTAAGTCTGTGTGTACCTTTGCTCCTGTGCTGTTTACCACTACTCCTCCCAGTATGTGTGTGTATGTGTGTGTGTGTGTGTGTGTGTGTGTGTGTGTGTGTGTGTGTGTGTGTGTGTGTGTGTGTGTGTGTGTGTGTGTGTGTGTGTGTGTGTGTGTGTGTGTGTGTGTGTGTGTGTGTGTGTGTGTGTGTGTGTGTGTGTGTGTGTGTGTGCGTAAAGAGGACCTCTGTGTTTGGCTGGAACCCTGTCTCTCTCTGGCCGGCCTGCCACGTCAAATGACAGGCTGGAGCCCTGTGTCCTCAGGGATCTGTGAGGCCAAACTGCCTGTCTCTAGTCTCTATTCTTTGGACTGGAACAGGACTGAGGAGGACCTTACTGAGCTCAACCGAACTGAAGTGACCTTTGAGGAGATACTACCAGTCTGGAGGGAGATGATGGCAACCCCTGCAGTTTGAGTCCTCTGCTTAGGAAACCCCTTTGTGCTTTTTGAGTCTGTTTTATTTTGATATACCGTGAAAGGTTGGTTGGTTGATTGGTTCGGACTGGAGATGAGTGGATTTCTGTACAGGGGCAGGTAAGGTATTCAAGTGCTGCCAACGATATACAGTGAAGCTTAAACTTTTAATTTGTCTCTGTACTTTTGATTTGAGATAAAATGTTTTATATGAGGCGATAGTTCTCGAGGGTATTTTCATACATGTCTGTTTTACTCTTTAGAAATGAATGCATTTCATTTATAGTCCCACCATTTTAAGGTGTCAGAAGTATTTGGACAAATTAATTTATAGTGTATTACATTTAGTCAGAAGTTTAGTATTTTATACAAAATTCATCAATTGTGTTACTCTCCAAACTTGTTGGATGCATTTGCAGTTGGTGTTGGTTGTGTTTTGGATTATGTTGTACCCAGTAGAAACTGAGTGGTCAATTATGTATTGTGTCATTTTGGAGTCCATTTTATTGTAAATAAGAAAAGGGTTATATGATCTTTGTTCCTTTGTAACCTTCTCACAGATCATTATTCATGATTCATTCATGATTATCCATAATCATGGTTAAATCTACATGAATGCAGAAGTGTTCAGAAACATCTTCTATTCTTATTTACAATAAAAGGGACTCCACAATGACACAATACATTACTTACCACTAACAACATAATCCGAAACACAACTTAAACAAACTGCAAATACATCCAACAAGTTCGTAGTCACACGCTTGATGTAGTCATTGTGTGCTAGGAATATGGGACCAAACACTAAACTTTTGACTACTTTAATACACTACAAGTACATTTTTCCAAATACCTATGAAATGATTAAACGGGGGGACTAGATACATGTACATATAGTTACTTCATTTAGAAACAGTAAAACAGATATCAATGAAAATGCCCTCAAATAAAAGGTGACATTCTGTACTGTCGCCTCATAGAAAACATTTTATATCAAATCCAAAAGGCTGGCATATAGAGCCAAATTAAACGTTTTATCTTCACTGTCCAAATAAATAAGTAAGGGAGTGTACATGTGGACTAAACAGAGTAATGTGTAGTTAACTGTGATGTTTAGGAAAACTATTCATTTTGACATTTTGTCCTTGAGCGGTTTGGTGATTATTTTTAATATAGAAAACTTTGTGTTGTTGTGTTAATCTAAAGACAAGGTTATCACACTATATTAATCAATGTAATCACTCACATGGGAGACACAGTCAGATCAAATCATCAGGTTTATTGGATCATCAGCCAGATCAGTGATTGGATGATTGGTTTTATCTACCTGGAAGGTTTGTTTCTAGAAGGACTCTGTTTGATAACAAATAGAAACATTTGTGGCAACAATACAAAAAGAAAGATACTATTTGCAGTACTTGGTGTAATCATAATGAAATGATTGAAGTGTATTCTTTTCATCATGTTGATGGCTCAGACCTCCCTGATGGCCCCCAGGGCAGGTGCTGATGAGTCAGGCCTTTTTACACTCTGCTCTGTGGGAAGTCTGACTGTTGTTGTCGTGGTAATGGCCTGGTGGTCTGTCTGAATGGACATAGGGCTTATTCTAGAACACACACACCGCACACACATGCTCATATGCTGTGTATACAAGCATAGTTCCAGAGGGTTTATCCCCTGTCCTGTCTCTCTCCACAGTGCTATATCATAGTTCCAGAGGGTTCCCCTGTCCTGTCTCTCTCCACAGTGCTATATCATAGTTCCAGAGGGTTCCCCCTGTCCTGTCTCTCTCCACAGTGCTATATCATAGTTCCAGAGGGTTTATTCCCTGTCCTGTCTCTCCACAGTGCTATATCATAGTTCCAGAGGGTTCCTCTGTCCTGTCTCTCCACAGTGCTATATCATAGTTCCAGAGGGTTCCTCTGTCCTGTCTCTCCACAGTGCTATATCATAGTTCCAGAGGGTTCCTCTGTCCTGTCTCTCCACAGTGCTATATCATAGTTCCAGAGGGTTCCTCTGTCCTGTCTCTCCACAGTGCTATATCATAGTTCCAGAGGGTTTATCCCCTGTCCTGTCTCTCTCCACAGTGCGTTATCATAGTTCCAGAGGGTTCCCCTGTCCTGTCTCTCTCCACAGTGCTATATCATCGTTCCAGAGGGTTTATCCCCTGTCCTGCCTGGGCCTGGGCTAGATGGTCGCTGTGGTCATTCTGCCCAGGGCCTAGCAGTTCCATTCCTCTGGGTGGGGGAGACCATATGCCCAAGGCTGGGTGGTGTATAACATCTATAATGAAGCCCCACTCCAACTATAGCGATGTCACCCCCCTGCTGTTCTAAAAGAATGGACAGGGCCTATTACTGGTATCAGCCTCTAGTGATGTCAACCACTGTTACTGGTATCAGCCTCTAGTGATGTCAACCACTGTTACTGGTATCAGCCTCTAGTGATGTCATCCACTGTTACTGGTATCAGCCTCTAGTGATGTCATCCACTGTTACTGGTATCAGCCTCTAGTGATGTCATCCACTGTTACTGGTATCAGCCTCTAGTGATGTCATCCGCTGTTACTGGTATCAGCCTCTAGTGATGTCATCCACTGTTACTGGTATCAGCCTCTAGTGATGTCATCCACTGTTACTGGTATCAGCCTCTAGTGATGTCATCCGCTGTTACTGGTATCAGCCTCTAGTGATGTCATCCACTGTTACTGGTATCAGCCTCTAGTGATGTCATCCACTGTTACTGGTATCAGCCTCTAGTGATGTCATCCACTGTGTCCATGTGATCATTACTCACTCAGAGTGTTGTCGTTTACAAGCCTCTTCACTTAGTTAAAGGATTGTTTACAACCTAATGTGTGGCCAGGCTCTTGTGTTTGACCAAATGATCCCTGTTGAATACCCTATGAGCACTGGTGTTTCTGTGAGATGTTCTGTCAACACGCTGACAGCTCTGATAGCTATGATATCTCTGACAGCTCTGATAGTTATGATATCGCTGACAGCTCTGATATCTCTGATAGCTATGATATCGCTGACAGCTCTGATATCTCTGATAGCTATGATATCGCTGACAGCTCTGATATCTCTGACAGCTCTGATAGCTATGATATCTCTGACAGCTCTGATATCTCTGACAGCTCTGATAGCTATGATATCTCTGACAGCTCTGATAGTTATGATATCGCTGACAGCTCTGATATCTCTGATAGCTATGATATCGCTGACAGCTCTGATAGCTATGATATCTCTGACAGCTCTGATATCTCTGATAGTTATGATATCGCTGACAGCTCTGATAGCTATGATTTCTCTGACAGCTCTGATATCTCTGATAGCTATGATATCGCTGACAGCTCTGATAGCTATGATATCTCTGACAGCTCTGATAGTTATGATATCGCTGACAGCTCTGATATCGCTGACAGCTCTGATAGCTATGATTTCTCTGACAGCTCTGATAGCTATGATATCGCTGACAGCTCTGATAGCTCTGATATCTCTGACAGCTCTGATAGCTCCTTAACCCTTGCTCCTTTGCACCCCAGTATCTCTACTTGCGCATTTATCTTCTGCACATCTACCATTCCATTGTTTAATTGCTATATTGTAATTACTTTGCCACTATGGCCTATTTATTGCCTTACCTCCTTTATCCTACCTCATTTGCACTCACTGTATGTAGATTTTTTATTTTTTATACTGTATTATTGTTTGTATGTTTGTTTTACTCCATGTGTAACTCTGTGTTGTTGTATGTGTCGAACTGCTGTGCTTTATCTTGGCCAGGTCGCAGTTGTAAATGAGAACTTGTTCTCAACTTGCCTACCTGGTTAAATAAAGGTGAAAAGAAATACCCTTGTATTTATGAATGTGTGGTTTAGTCAGTATGTGCTTGTATAAAAACACATCAGTTCAATTTGTTTGGTTGGGTTGCAGTTGGATGTTGACTGGTTTTAGCAGGTGCTTTAACCAGAGCCTAATAAAATGTTCTGCTTCTTAGCTATGGCTCTGAGAGCTTTTCAGGACTGTATGACCCGACAAGTCACATCATGTCTTGTGGTCAAGAGATGTGCTCAGGAAAAAATCAGATCCTTAGTTTAAGGCCGGCCCATCATGGAACGTTACCTTAGTTACCACCAAAGACAGACTCATAAACAGACAGACAGACAGACAGACAGACAGACAGACAGACAGACAGACAGACAGACAGACAGACAGACAGACAGACAGACAGATGATGCTTCAGGAGACATAAAGAGACTTGGTATGGGTCCTAAATGGCACCATATTCCCTATATAGTGCACTGGTTAAAAGTAATACACTATAAGTGGAAGAGGGTGCTATTTGGGATGCATCCTGCGTGAATCAGAGGATCAGGTGATGTGTGGTGGGATTGGATGGATGGAGTGACTTCAGCCTGTCCTGTCTCTGACCGCAGTTAGTTTCCAGCACTGCTGTGTGAATAGGAACACTGTGTCTCTAACAGGGCAGTGACAACATCTCCAGTCCATCGCTCACTGTTCCACGTAGTTTAAGCTCCATTCATTCAAGCTAATATTTTTGTAATATTTCATAAATAGGGAGTAGGCACAGAACTTGTTCCTGACCACATAACCTGACCAGGAAACAATGGCTGGCTCTCTACTCAGCTCATACAGTTTTAGCAAAACTCATATGTTTTGTCTGGGAGATTGGGAGTCACACTATTTCCCAGTCTATTGGATGTGCTAACTATGTGAGTTGATGGTAGCCAATGTGTATGTGTGTGTTTGACTTAAGCCT
>NC_068421.1:86576926-86589426 GCF_023373465.1 Oncorhynchus keta | reverse complement strand
TCTCTAGTGGTGGGTATGGTTGTGGAGGAGAAGGTTGGTTTCTCTTCTCTAGTGGTGGGTATGGTTGTGGAGGGAGAAGGTTGGTTTCTCTTCTAGTGGTGGGTATGGTTGTGGAGGGAGAAGGTTGGTTTCTCTTCTCTAGTGGTGGGTATGGTTGTGGAGGGAAAGGTTGGTTTCTCTCTTCTCTAGTGGTGGGTATGGTTGTGGAGGGAGAAGGTTGGTTTCTCTCTTCTCTAGTGATGGGTATGGTTATCGGGGGAGAAGGTTGGTTTCTCTAGTCTAATGGTGGGTATAGTTGTGGAGGGAGAAGGTTGGTTTCTCTTCTCTAGTGGTGGGTATGGTTGTGGAGGGAGAAGGTTGGTTTCTCTTCTCTAGTGGTGGGTATGGTTGTGGAGGGAGAAGGTTGGTTTCTCTTCTCTAGTGGTGGGTATGGTTGTGGAGGGAGAAGGTTGGTTTCTCTAGTCTAATGGTGGGTATAGTTGTGGAGGGAGAAGGTTGGTTTCTCTTCTCTAGTGGTGGGTATGGTTGTGGAGGGAGAAGGTTGGTTTCTCTTCTCTAGTGGTGGGTATGGTTGTGGAGGGAGAAGGTTGGTTTCTCTCTTCTCTAGTGGTGGGTATGGGTATAGTTGGAGGAGAAGGTTGGTTTCTCTTCTCTAGTGGTGGGTATGGTTGTGGAGGGAGAAGGTTGGTTTCTCTTCTCTAGTGGTGGGTATGGTTGTGGAGGGAGAAGGTTGGTTTCTCTTCTCTAGTGGTGGGTATGGTTGTGGAGGGAGAAGGTTGGTTTCTCTTCTCTAGTGGTGGGTATGGTATGTGGAGGGAGAAGGTTGGTTTCTCTAGTCTAATGGTGGGTATAGTTGTGGAGGGAGAAGGTTGGTTTTCTCTTCTCTAGTGGTGGGTATGGTTGTGGAGGGAGAAGGTTGGTTTCTCTTCTCTAGTGATGGGTATGGTTGTGGAGGGAGAAGGTTGGTTTCTCTCTTCTCTAGTGGTGGGTATGGTTGTGGAGGGAGAAGGTTGGTTTCTCTTCCTAGTGGTGGATATGGTTGTGGAGGGAGAAGGTTGGTTTTCTCTAGTGGTGGGTATGGTTATGGAGGGAGAAGGTTGGTTTTCTTCTCTAGTGGTGGATATGGTTGTGGAGGGAGAAGGTTGGTTTCTCTCTTCTCTAGTGGTGGGTATGGTTGTGGAGGGAGAAGGTTGGTTTCTCTTCTCTAGTGGTGGGTATGGTTGTGGAGGGAGAAGGTTGGTTTCTCTTCTCTAGTGATGGGTATGGTGGGTATGGAGGGAGAAGGTTGGTTTCTCTAGATGGTGGGTATAGTTGTGGAGGGAGAAGGTTGGTTTCTCTTCTCTAGTGATGGGTATGGTTGTGGAGGGAGAAGGTTGGTTTCTCTTCTCTAGTGGTGGGTATGGTTGTGGAGGGAAAAGGTTGGTTTCTCTAGTCTCATGGTGGGTATAGTTGTGGAGGGAGAAGGTTGGTTTCTCTTCTCTAGTGGTGGGTATGGTTGTGGAGGGAGAAAGTTGGTTTCTCTCTTCTCTAGTGGTGGGTATGGTTATGGAGGGAGAAGGTTGGTTTCTCTTCTCTAGTGGTGGGTATGGTTGTGGAGGGAGAAGGTTGGTTTCTCTTCTCTAGTGGTGGGTATGGTTGTGGAGGGAAAAGGTTGGTTTCTCTTCTCTAGTGGTGGGTATGGTTGTGGAGGGAGAAGGTTGGTTTCTCTCTTCTCTAGTGATGGGTATGGTTATCGAGGGAGAAGGTTGGTTTCTCTTCTCTAGTGATGGGTATGGTTATGGAGGGAGAAGGTTGGTTTCTCTAGTCTAATGGTGGGTATAGTTGTGGAGGGAGAAGGTTGGTTTCTCTTCTCTAGTGATGGGTATGGTTGTGGAGGGAGAAGGTTGGTTTCTCTCTTCTCTAGTGATGGGTATGGTTATGGGGGAGAAGGTTGGTTTCTCTTCTCTAGTGGTGGGTATGGTTGTGGAGGGAGAAGGTTGGTTTCTCTTCTCTAGTGGTGGGTATGGTTGTGGAGGGAAAAGGTTGGTTTCTCTTCTCTAGTGGTGGGTATGGTTGTGGAGGGAGAAGGTTGGTTTCTCTCTTCTCTAGTGATGGGTATAGTTGTGGAGGGAGAAGGTTGGTTTCTCTTCTCTAGTGATGGGTATGGTTATGGAGGGAGAAGGTTGGTTTCTCTAGTCTAATGGTGGGTATAGTTGTGGAGGGAGAAGGTTGGTTTCTCTCTTCTCTAGTGATGGGTATGGTTGTGGAGGGAGAAGGTTGGTTTCTCTCTTCTCTAGTGATGGGTATGGTTATGGGGGGAGAAGGTTGGTTTCTCTTCTCTAGTGGTGGGTATGGTTGTGGATGGAGAAGGTTGGTTTCTCTTCTCTAGTGGTGGATATGGTTGTGGAGGGAAAAGGTTTGTTTCTCTCTTCTCTAGTGGTGGGTATGGTTGTGGATGGAGAAGGTTGGTTTCTCTTCTCTCGTGATGGGTATGGTTGTGGAGGGAAAAGGTTGGTTTTCTCTTCTCTAGTGGTGGGTATGGAGGGAGAAGGTTGGTTTCTCTTCTCTAGTGGTGGGTATGGTTGTGGAGGGAAGGTTGGTTTCTCTTCTCTAGTGGTGGGTATGGTTGTGGAGGGAGAAGGTTGGTTTCTCTTCTCAGTGGTGGGTATGGTTGTGGAGGGAGAAGGTTGGTTTCTCTTCTCTAGTGGTGGGTATGGTTGTGGAGGGAGAAGGTTGGTTTCTCTAGTCTAGTGGTGGGTATGGTTGTGGAGGGAAGGTTGGTTTCTCTTAGTCTAAGGTTGGTTTCTCTTCTCTAGTGGTGGGTATGGTTGTGGAGGGAGAAGGTTGGTTTCTCTTCTCTAGTGGTGGGTATGGTTGTGGAGGGAGAAGGTTGGTTTCTCTTCTCTAGTGGTGGGTATGGTTGTGGATGGGGGGAGAAGGTTGGTTTCTCTTCTCTAGTGGTGGGTATGGTTGTGGAGGGAGAAGGTTGGTTTCTCTTCTCTAGTGGTGGGTATGGTTGTGGAGGGAGAAGGTTGGTTTCTCTAGTCTAATGGTGGGTATAGTTGTGGAGGGAGAAGGTTGGTTTCTCTCTTCTCTAGTGATGGGTATGGTTGTGGAGGGAGAAGGTTGGTTTCTCTCTTCTCTAGTGGTGGGTATGGTTGTGGAGGGAGAAGGTTGGTTTCTCTTCTCTAGTGGTGGGTATGGTTGTGGAGGGAGAAGGTTGGTTTCTCTTCTCTAGTGGTGGGTATGGTTGTGGAGGGAGAAGGTTGGTTTCTCTTCTCTAGTGGTGGGTATGGTTGTGGAGGGAAAAGGTTGGTTTCTCTCTTCTCTAGTGATGGGTATGGTTATCGAGGGAGAAGGTTGGTTTCTCTTCTCTAGTGATGGGTATGGTTATGGAGGGAGAAGGTTGGTTTCTCTAGTCTAATGGTGGGTATAGTTGTGGAGGGAGAAGGTTGGTTTCTCTCTTCTCTAGTGGTGGGTATGGTTGTGGAGGGAGAAGGTTGGTTTCTCTCTTCTCTAGTGATGGGTATGGTTATGGGGGGAGAAGGTTGGTTTCTCTTCTCTAGTGGTGGGTATGGTTGTGGAGGGAGAAGGTTGGTTTCTCTTCTCTAGTGATGGGTATGGTTGTGGATGGAGAAGGTTGGTTTCTCTTCTCTAGTGGTGGATATGGTTGTGGAGGGAAAAGGTTTGTTTCTCTCTTCTCTAGTGGTGGGTATGGTTGTGGATGGAGAAGGTTGGTTTCTCTTCTCTCGTGATGGGTATGGTTGTGGAGTGAGAAGGTTGGTTTCTCTTCTCTAGTGGTGGGTATGGTTGTGGAGGGAGAAGGTTGGTTTCTCTTCTCTAGTGATGGGTATGGTTGTGGAGGGAAAATGTTGGTTTCTCTTCTCTAGTGGTGGGTATGGTTGTGGAGGGAGAAGGTTGGTTTCTCTTCTCTAGTGGTGGGTATGGTTGTGGAGGGAGAAGGTTGGTTTTCTCTACTCTCATGGTGGGTATAGTTGTGGAGGAGAAGGTTGGTTTCTCTTCTCTAGTGGTGGGTATGGTTGTGGAGGGAGAAGGTTGGTTTCTCTTCTCTAGTGGTGGGTATGGTTGTGGAGGGAGAAGGTTGGTTTCTCTTCTCTAGTGGTGGGTATGGTTGTGGAGGGGAGAATAGTCTCATGGTGGGTATAGTTGTGGAGGGAGAAGGTTGGTTTCTCTTCTCTAGTGGTGGGTATGGTTGTGGAGGGAAAAGGTTGGTTTCTCTCTTCTCTAGTGGTGGGTATGGTTGTGGAGGGAGAAGGTTGGTTTCTCTCTTCTCTAGTGGTGGGTATGGTTATGGAGGGAGAAGGTTGGTTTCTCTTCTCTAGTGGTGGGTATGGTTGTGGAGGGAAAAGGTTGGTTTCTCTCTTCTCTAGTGATGGGTATGGTTATCGAGGGAGAAGGTTGGTTTCTCTTCTCTAGTGATGGGTATGGTTATGGAGGGAGAAGGTTGGTTTCTCTAGTCTCATGGTGGGTATAGTTGTGGAGGGAGAAGGTTGGTTTCTCTTCTCTAGTGATGGGTATGGTTATGGGGGGAGAAGGTTGGTTTCTCTAGTCTAATGGTGGGTATAGTTGTGGAGGGAGAAGGTTGGTTTCTCTCTTCTCTAGTGATGGGTATGGTTATGGGGGAGAAGGTTGGTTTCTCTTCTCTAGTGGTGGGTATGGTTGTGGAGGGAGAAGGTTGGTTTCTCTTCTCTAGTGATGGGTATGGTTGTGGATGGAGAAGGTTGGTTTCTCTCTTCTCTAGTGATGGGTATGGTTGTGGAGGGAGAAGGTTGGTTTCTCTCTTCTCTAGTGGTGGGTATGGTTGTGGATGGAGAAGGTTGGTTTCTCTTCTCTCGTGATGGGTATGGTTGTGGAGTGAGAAGGTTGGTTTCTCTTCCCTAGTGGTGGGTATAGTTGTGGAGGGAGAAGGTTGGTTTCTCTCTTCTCTAGTGATGGGTATGGTTGTGGAGTGAGAAGGTTGGTTTCTCTTCCCTAGTGGTGGGTATAGTTGTGGAGGGAGAAGGTTGGTTTCTCTTCTCTAGTGATGGGTATGGTTGTGGAGGGAAAATGTTGGTTTCTCTTCTCTAGTGGTGGGTATGGTTGTGGAGGGAAAAGGTTGGTTTCTCTTCTCTAGTGGTGGGTATGGTTGTGGAGGGAGAAGGTTGGTTTCTCTTCTCTAGTGATGGGTATGGTTATGGAGGGAGAAGGTTGGTTTCTCTAGTCTAATGGTGGGTATAGTTGTGGAGGGAGAAGGTTGGTTTTCTCTTCTCTAGTGATGGGTATGGTTGTGGAGGGAGAAGGTTGGTTTCTCTCTTCTCTAGTGATGGGTATGGTTATGGGGGAGAAGGTTGGTTTCTCTTCTCTAGTGGATGGGTATGGTTATGGAGGGAGAGTGGTGGGTAGGTTGTGGTTTCTCTCTTCTCTAGTGGTGGGTATGGTTGTGGAGGGAGAAGGTTGGTTTTCTCTTCTCTAGTGGTGGGTATGGTTGTGGAGGGAGAGGTTGGTTTCTCTTCTCTAGTGGTGGGTATGGTTGTGGAGGGAGAAGGTTGGTTTCTCTCTTCTCTAGTGGTGGGTATGGTTGTGGAGGGAGAAGGTTGGTTTCTCTTCTCTAGTGGTGGGTGTGGTTGTGGAGGGAGAAGGTTGGTTTCTCTTCTCTAGTGGTGGGTATGGTTGTGGAGGGAGAAGGTTGGTTTCTCTCTTCTCTAGTGGTGGGTATGGTTGTGGAGGGAGAAGGTTGGTTTCTCTTCTCTAGTGGTGGGTATGGTTGTGGAGGGAGAAGGTTGGTTTCTCTTCTCTAGTGGTGGGTATGGTTGTGGAGGGAGAAGGTTGGTTTCTCTCTTCTCTAGTGTATGGTTGTGGAGGAGAAGGTTGGTTTCTCTTCTCTAGTGGTGGGTATGGTTGTGGAGGGAGAAGGTTGGTTTCTCTTCTCTAGTGGTGGGTATGGTTGTGGAGGGAGAAGGTTGGTTTCTCTTCTCTAGTGGTGGGTATGGTTGTGGAGGGAGAAGGTTGGTTTCTCTTCTCTAGTGGTGGGTATGGTTGTGGAGGGAGAAGGTTGGTTTCTCTTCTCTAGTGGTGGGTATGGTTGTGGAGGGAGAAGGTTGGTTTCTCTTCTCTAGTGGTGGGTATGGTTGTGGAGGGAGAAGGTTGGTTTCTCTTCTCTAGTGATGGGTATGGTTATGGAGGGAGAAGGTTGGTTTCTCTAGTCTAATGGTGGGTATAGTTGTGGAGGGAGAAGGTTGGTTTCTCTCTTCTCTAGTGATGGGTATGGTTGTGGAGGGAGAAGGTTGGTTTCTCTCTTCTCTAGTGGTGGGTATGGTTGTGGAGGGAGAAGGTTGGTTTCTCTTCTCTAGTGGTGGGTATGGTTGTGGAGGGAGAAGGTTGGTTTCTCTTCTCTAGTGGTGGGTATGGTTGTGGAGGGAGAAGGTTGGTTTTCTCTTCTCTAGTGATGGGTATGGTTGTGGAGGGAGAAGGTTGGTTTCTCTTCTCTAGTGGTGGGTATGGTTGTGGAGGGAGAAGGTTGGTTTCTCTAGTCTCTATGGTGAGGGTATAGTTGTGGATGGTTGTGGAGAAGGTTGGTTTCTCTCTTCTCTAGTGGTGGGTATGGTTGTGGAGGGAGAAGGTTGGTTTCTCTTCTCTAGTGGTGGGTATGGTTGTGGAGGGAGAAGGTTGGTTTCTCTAGTCTCATGGTGGGTATAGTTGTGGAGGGAGAAGGTTGGTTTCTCTTCTCTAGTGGTGGGTATGGTTGTGGAGGGAAAAGGTTGGTTTCTCTCTTCTCTAGTGGTGGGTATGGTTGTGGAGGGAGAAAGTTGGTTTCTCTCTTCTCTAGTGGTGGGTATGGTTATGGAGGGAGAAGGTTGGTTTCTCTTCTCTAGTGGTGGGTATGGTTGTGGAGGGAAAAGGTTGGTTTCTCTCTTCTCTAGTGATGGGTATGGTTATCGAGGGAGAAGGTTGGTTTCTCTTCTCTAGTGATGGGTATGGTTATGGAGGGAGAAGGTTGGTTTCTCTAGTCTAATGGTGGGTATAGTTGTGGAGGGAGAAGGTTGGTTTCTCTCTTCTCTAGTGATGGGTATGGTTGTGGAGGGAGAAGGTTGGTTTCTCTCTTCTCTAGTGATGGGTATGGTTATGGGGGGAGAAGGTTGGTTTCTCTTCTCTAGTGGTGGGTATGGTTGTGGAGGGAGAAGGTTGGTTTCTCTTCTCTAGTGATGGGTATGGTTGTGGATGGAGAAGGTTGGTTTCTCTTCTCTAGTGGTGGATATGGTTGTGGAGGGAAAAGGTTTGTTTCTCTCTTCTCTAGTGGTGGGTATGGTTGTGGATGGAGAAGGTTGGTTTCTCTTCTCTCGTGATGGGTATGGTTGTGGAGGGAGAAGGTTGGTTTCTCTTCTCTAGTGGTGGGTATGGTTGTGGAGGGAGAAGGTTGGTTTCTCTTCTCTAGTGATGGGTATGGTTGTGGAGGGAGAAGGTTGGTTTCTCTTCTCTAGTGGTGGGTATGGTTGTGGAGGGAGAAGGTTGGTTTCTCTTCTCTAGTGGTGGGTATGGTTGTGGAGGGAGAAGGTTGGTTTCTCTTCTCTAGTGGTGGGTATGGTTGTGGAGGGAGAAGGTTGGTTTCTCTAGTCTCATGGTGGGTATAGTTGTGGAGGGAGAAGGTTGGTTTCTCTTCTCTAGTGGTGGGTATGGTTGTGGAGGGAAAAGGTTGGTTTCTCTCTTCTCTAGTGGTGGGTATGGTTGTGGAGGGAGAAGGTTGGTTTCTCTCTTCTCTAGTGGTGGGTATGGTTATGGAGGGAGAAGGTTGGTTTCTCTTCTCTAGTGGTGGGTATGGTTGTGGAGGGAAAAGGTTGGTTTCTCTCTTCTCTAGTGATGGGTATGGTTATGGAGGGAGAAGGTTGGTTTCTCTTCTCTAGTGATGGGTATGGTTATGGAGGGAGAAGGTTGGTTTCTCTAGTCTAATGGTGGGTATAGTTGTGGAGGGAGAAGGTTGGTTTCTCTCTTCTCTAGTGATGGGTATGGTTATGGAGGGAGAAGGTTGGTTTCTCTAGTCTCATGGTGGGTATGGTTGTGGAGGGAGAAGGTTGGTTTCTCTCTTCTCTAGTGATGGGTATGGTTATGGGGGGAGAAGGTTGGTTTCTCTTCTCTAGTGGTGGGTATGGTTGTGGAGGGAGAAGGTTGGTTTCTCTTCTCTAGTGATGGGTATGGTTGTGGATGGAGAAGGTTGGTTTCTCTTCTCTAGTGGTGGATATGGTTGTGGAGGGAAAAGGTTTGTTTCTCTCTTCTCTAGTGGTGGGTATGGTTGTGGATGGAGAAGGTTGGTTTCTCTTCTCTCGTGATGGGTATGGTTGTGGAGGGAGAAGGTTGGTTTCTCTTCCCTAGTGGTGGGTATAGTTGTGGAGGGAGAAGGTTGGTTTCTCTCTTCTCTAGTGATGGGTATGGTTGTGGAGGGAAAAGGTTGGTTTCTCTTCTCTAGTGGTGGGTATAGTTGTGGAGGGAGAAGGTTGGTTTCTCTTCTCTAGTGCTCAGCCAGTGAATTAGGGGAATCCTGGTAAGTGATATGGGAGCTGGCTGATCCCGTGTGTTGGCTCTGGAGGTGACGCTAGCTTCCTTTGAAGTCTGCAGCCTGCGACTGGGACTAGCTGTCTGCTCCATAGAGGGGAGAGGATGACTGGGACTAGCTGTCTGCTCCATAGAGGGTAGAGGATGACTGTGACTGGCTGGCTGCTCCATAGAGGGGAGAGGATGACTGTGACTGGCTGGCTGCTCCATAGAGGGGAGAGGATGACTGGGACTAGCTGGCTGCTCCATAGAGGGAAGAGGATGACTGGGACTAGCTGTCTGCTCCATAGAGGGAAGAGGATGACTGGGACTAGCTGGCTGCTCCATAGAGGGAAGAGGATGACTGGGACTAGCTGTCTGCTCCATAGAGGGGAGAGATTGACTGGAACTAGCTGTCTGTTCCATAGAGGGGAGAGGATGACTGGGACTGGCTGGCTGCTCCATAGAGGGGAGAGGATGACTGTGACTGGCTGGCTGCTCCATAGAGGGGAGAGGATGACTGGGACTAGCTGTCTGCTCCATAGAGGGAAGAGGATGACTGGGACTAGCTGGCTGCTCCATAGAGGGAAGAGGATGACTGGGACTAGCTGGCTGCTCCATAGAGGGAAGAGGATGACTGGGACTAGCTGTCTGCTCCATAGAGGGGAGAGATTGACTGGAACTAGCTGTCTGTTCCATAGAGGGGAGAGGATGACTGGGACTAGCTGTCTGCTCCATAGAGGGGAGAGATTGACTGTGACTGGCTGGCTGCTCCATAGAGGGGAGAGGATGACTGTGACTGGCTGGCTGCTCCATAGAGGGGAGAGGATGACTGTGACAAGCTGGCTGCTCCATAGAGGGAGAGGATGACTGGGACTAGCTGTCTGCTCCATAGAGGGAGAGGATGACTGGGACTAGCTGTCTGCTCCATAGAGGGGATGACTGGGACTAGCTGTCTGCTCCATAGAGGGGAGAGGATGACTGGGACTAGCTGTCTGCTCCATAGAGGGGAGAGGATGACTGGGACTAGCTGTCTGCTCCATAGAGGGGAGAGGATGACTGGGACTAGCTGTCTGCTCCATAGAGGGGATGACTGGGACTAGCTGTCTGCTCCATAGAGGGAGAGGATGACTGGGACTAGCTGTCTGCTTCATAGAGGAGAGGATGACTGGGACTAGCTGTCTGCTCCATAGACGGGAGAGGATGACTGGGACTAGCTGTCTGCTCCATAGACGGGAGAGGATGACTGGGACTAGCTGTCTGTTCCATAGAGGGGAGAGGATGACTGGGACTAGCTGTCTGCTCCATAGAGGGGAGAGGATGACTGGAACTAGCTGTCTGTTCCATAGAGGGGAGAGGATGACTGGGACTAGCTGTCTGCTCCATAGAGGGGAGAGGATGACTGGGACTAGCTGTCTGCTCCATAGAGGGGAGAGGATGACTGGGACTAGCTGTCTGCTCCATAGAGGGGGAGAGGATGACTGGGACTAGCTGTCTGCTCCATAGGAGGGGAGAGGATGACTGGGACTAGCTGTCTGCTCCATAGAGGGGAGAGGATGACTGGGACTAGCTGTCTGCTCCATAGAGGGGAGAGGATGACTGGGACTAGCTGTCTGCTCCATAGAGGGGAGAGGATGACTGGGACTAGCTGTCTGCTCCATAGAGGGGAGAGGATGACTGGGACTAGCTGTCTGCTCCATAGAGGGGAGAGGATGACTGGGACTAGCTGTCTGCTCCATAGACGGGAGAGGATGACTGGGACTAGCTGTCTGCTCCATAGAGGGGAGAGGATGACTGGGACTAGCTGTCTGCTCCATAGAGGGGAGGGATGACTGGGACTAGCTGTCTGCTCCATAGAGGGGAGGGATGACTGGGACTAGCTGGTCTGCTCCATAGAGGGAGAGGATGACTGGGACTAGCTGGCTGCTCCATAGAGGAGAGGATGACTGGGACTAGCTGTCTGCTCCATAGAGGAAGAGGATGACTGGGACTAGCTGTCTGCTCCATAGAGGGGAGAGGATGACTGGGACTAGCTGTCATAGAGGGAGAGGATGACTGGGACTAGCTGTCTGCTCCATAGAGGGAAGAGGATGACTGGGACTAGCTGTCTGCTCCATAGAGGGAGAGGATGACTGGGACTAGCTGTCTGCTCCATAGAGGATGACTGGGACTAGCTGTCTGCTCCATAGAGGGGATGACTGGGAGCTGTCTGCTCCTAGAGGGGATGACTGGGACTGCTGTCTCCATAGAGGGGAGAGGATGACTGGGACTAGCTGTCTGCTCCATAGAGGGAGAGGATGACTGGGACTAGCTGTCTGCTCCATAGAGGGGAGAGGATGACTGGGACTGGCTGGCTGCTCCATAGAGGGAGAGGATGACTGGGACTAGCTGTCTGCTCCATAGAGGGAGAGGATGACTGGGACTAGCTGTCTGCTCCATAGAGGGGATGACTGGGACTAGCTGTCTGCTCCATAGAGGGGATGACTGGGACTAGCTGTCTGCTCCATAGAGGGGGGGATGACTGGGACTAGCTGTCTGCTCCATAGAGGGGAGAGGATGACTGGGACTAGCTGTCTGTTCCATAGAGGGAGAGGATGACTGGGACTAGCTGTCTGCTCCTAGAGGGGAGAGGATGACTGGGACTAGCTGTCTGCTCCATAGAGGGGAGAGGATGACTGGGACTAGCTGTCTGCTCCATAGAGGGAGAGGATGACTGGGACTAGCTGTCTGCTCCATAGGATGACTGGGACTAGAGAGGGGGATGACTGGGACTAGCTGTCTGCTCCATAGACGGGAGAGGATGACTGGGACTAGCTGTCTGCTCCATAGAGGGGAGAGATTGACTGTGACTGGCTGGCTGCTCCATAGAGGGGAGAGGATGACTGTGACTGGCTGGCTGCTCCATAGAGGGGAGAGGATGACTGTGACAAGCTGGCTGCTCCATAGAGGGGATGACTGGGACTAGCTGTCTGCTCCATAGAGGGGATGACTGGGACTAGCTGTCTGCTCCATAGAGGGGATGACTGGGACTAGCTGTCTGCTCCATAGAGGGGATGACTGGGACTAGCTGGCTGCTCCATAGAGGGGATGACTGGGACTAGCTGTCTGCTCCATAGAGGGGAGAGGATGACTGGGACTAGCTGTCTGCTCCATAGAGGGGAGAGGATGACTGTGACTGGCTGGCTGCTCCATAGAGGGGAGAGGATGACTGTGACAAGCTGGCTGCTCCATAGAGGGGATGACTGGGACTAGCTGGACTAGGGATGACTGGGACTAGCTGTCTGCTCCATAGAAGGGAGAGGATGACTGTGACTGGCTGGCTGCTCCATAGAGGGGAGAGGATGACTGTGACAAGCTGGCTGCTCCATAGAGGGGATGACTGGGACTAGCTGTCTGCTCCATAGAGGGGATGACTGGGACTAGCTGGCTGCTCCATAGAGGGGATGACTGGGACTAGCTGTCTGCTCCATAGAGGGGATGACTGGGACTAGCTGTCTGCTCCATACAGCTGCTCCCTAGAGGGGAGAGGATGACTGGGACTAGCTGTTTGCTCCATAGAGGGGATGACTGGGACTAGCTGGCTGCTCCATAGAGGGGATGACTGGGACTAGCTGTCTGCTCCATAGAGGGGAGAGGATGACTGTGACTGGCTGGCTGCTCCATAGAGGGGAGAGGATGACTGTGACAAGCTGGCTGCTCCATAGAGGGGATGACTGGGACTAGCTGGCTGCTCCATAGAGGGGATGACTGGGACTAGCTGTCTGCTCCATAGAAGGGAGAGGATGACTGTGACTGGCTGGCTGCTCCATAGAGGGGAGAGGATGACTGTGACAAGCTGGCTGCTCCATAGAGGGGATGACTGGGACTAGCTGTCTGCTCCATACAGCTGCTCCCTAGAGGGGATGACTGGGACTAGCTGTCTGCTCCATACAGCTGCTCCCTAGAGGGGATGACTGGGACTAGCTGTCTGCTCCATACAGCTGCTCCATAGAGGGGAG
>NC_068421.1:86529426-86574426 GCF_023373465.1 Oncorhynchus keta | reverse complement strand
TCTCTCTCTCTGTCTCTCTGTCTCTCTCTCTGTCTCTCTCTCTCTCTCTCTCTCTCTCTCTCTCTCTCTCTCTCTCTCTCTCTCTCTCTCTCTCTCTCTCTCTCTCTCTCTCTCTCTCTCTCTCTTTTTTTTCTCTGTCTATCTCTTGCTGTAGTTTTTGTTTGCTGTCTGAAAATAGGTCAGTGTTCTCTGTGACTAGCTAGCTAGCCCCCAAGCTGTTGGATGGTAACCCATCTGCTCATTATAATGCTGTAGAACACCAAGAGAGTAACACACTGTAATACTTTTAACAGTACTATAGTAACACTGTTGTTACAACATTGCTCAGTAAGGAGATACGTTCTCACTGATAATATTATCGACCCTAAAGCACAACTCTCTAATTCGAATGACCATAACCTTGAGCTTTACCAGGAAGGGAGGCATCAGGAATTAGTATGTTGTTTCTGCTTGAAGGGATATTGTTTAGCAGACAGTATGAATGTTATGAGTGACCTTCATAGTTACAGTGTACAACTGATTACATAATATATTTAATAATGAGTAGTTATTTTAATCTGATCTTGAATGACAATGGAAAATATATTATCTTTAGTGGTGTAGTGTTAGTAGTGTTAGTAGTATTGGTAGTGTATTAATGCTGTCTGTCTGTGTCCTGATTGACCAGACCTCCCTTTAAATCATCCCACCACTACAGTCTTCATGTACACAGTGATCTATGTATGCCTTCATTCAAACATCAATGTGGATCTCAGCCCTGGTTGCCCTTGGTAACTGGTGTGTATACGTAGGACAGATGGATCATGTTTCTCTGGAGCAGCAGTAACAGCAGCAGCACTCTGGCTGAGTGGCAAAGGATCAATACCTAGAGACTACAACTCGCCTTCCTGCTGATCTGGTGCCACATCCTCTCTCTAAGGATAGTTGGCTCTTTTCTCTTCTCTCCTCTCTCACACACACACACACACACACACACACACACACACACACACACACACACACACACACACACACACACACACACACACACACACACACACACACACACACACACACACACACACACACACACACACACACAGACAACCTCCAATCTCTGTCTTTCTCTCTCTCTCTATATATAAATATATTTTTTTTCTCCTGGGTCTCCCCTCCAAACACTCACATCACATGCAAAAACATAAATGAATAACAGCAGTTATTAACAGATAGCGGTGCTAATATTATTACTATGGGAAGACAAATTATAGTGCCGTGCGAAAGTATTCGGCCCCCTTGAACTTTGCGACCTTTTGCCACATTTCAGGCTTCAAACAGAAAGATATAAAACTGTATTTTTTTGTGAAGAATCAACAACAAGTTGATTGCACAAATCTGGCCTTTATGGAAGAGTGGCAAGAAGAAAGCCATTTCTTAAAGATATCCATAAAAAGTGTCGTTTAAAGTTTGCCACAAGCCACCTGGGAGACACACCTGTCACGCCCTGGTCGTAGTATTTTGTGTTTTTCTTCATGTATTTGGTCAGGCCAGGGTGTGACATGGGGTTTTTGTATGTGGTGTGTAGATAGTGGGATTGTAGTTTAGTGGGGTGTTCTAGGTTAGTCTATGGCTGTCTGAAGTGGTTCTCAATCAGAGGCAGGTTTTTATCGTTGGGTTACCATATTTAGGCAGCCATATTCTTTGGTTGTATTGTGGGTGATTGTCCTGAGTGTCTTGATGTCCTTAGTCTGTGTTAGTTTGCACCAGTTAAGGCTGTTTCGGTTTTCACTACGTTTATTGTTTTGTAGAGTTTGTGTTTTGGATTCGTGTTACGTTGTGTGATTAAACATGGATCGCAATATACACGCTGCAGTTTGGTCCGACTCTCCTTCACCACATGAAAACCGTGACAACACCAAACATGTGGAAGAAGGTGCTCTGGTCAGATGAAACCAAAATTGAACTTTTTGGCAACAATGCAAAACGTTATGTTTGGCGTAAAAGCAACACCCTGAACACACCATCCCCACTGTCAAACATGGTGGTGGCAGCATCATGGTTTGGAACTGCTTTTCTTCAGCAGGGACAGGGAAGATGGTTCAAATTGATGGGAAGATGGATGGAGCCAAATACAGGACCATTCTGGAAGAAAACCTGATGGAGTCTGCAAAAGACCTGAGACTGGGATGGAGATTTGTCTTCCAACAAGACAATGATCCAAAACATAAAGCAAAATCTACAATGGAATGGTTCAAAAATAAACATATCCAGGTGTTAGAATGGCCAAGTCAAAGTCGAGACCTGAATCCAATCGAGAATCTGTGGAAAGAACTGAACACTGCTGTTCACAAATGCTCTCCATCCAACCTCACTGAGCTCGAGCTGTTTTACAAGGAGGAATGGGAAAAAATTTCAGTCTCTCGATGTGCAAAACTGATAGAGACATACCCCAAGCGACTTACAGCTGTAATCGCAGCAAAAGGTGGCGCTACAAAGTATTACCTTAAGGGGGCTGAATAATTTTGCACACCCAATTTTTCAGTTTTTGATTTGTTATAAAAGTTTGAAATATCCAATAAATGTCATTCCACTTCATGATTGTGTCCCACTTGTTGTTGATTCGTCACAAAAAAATACAGTTTTATATCTTTATGTTTGAAGCCTGAAATGTGGCAAAAGGTCGCAAAGTTCAAGGGGGCCGAATACTTTCGCAAGGCACTGTATATATATATATATATATATACATAGAGAGAGAGAGAGACAGAGAGACAGAGAGAAGGCCTATTTAGAGAAGGAATGTGTAATAGTTCCCAGGCTCGAGCTTTAAATCTGTGTTCCTCTTGTTGTTGTGTTGTTGTGTACCTTGTGTTGTTGTTGTGTTGTTGTTGTGCTGTTGTTGTTGTGTATCTTATGTTGTTGTGTTGTTGTTTTTGTGTACCTTATGTTGTTGTGTTGCTGTTGTGTACCTTATTTTGTTGTTGTTTATGTTGTTGTGCTGTTGTTGTTGTGTATCTTATGTTGTTGTGTTGTTGTTGTATATCTTATGTTGTTGTTGTGTTGTTGTTGTATATCTTATGTTGTTGTGCTGTTGTTGTTGTGTACCTTATGTTGTTGTGCTGTTGTTGTTGTGTACCTTATGTTGTTGTGTTGTTGTTGTTGTGTACCTTGTGTTGTTGTTGTGTTGTTGTGTACCTTGTGTTGTTGTTGTGTTGTTGTGTACCTTGTGTACCTTATGTTGTTGTGTTGTTGTTGTTGTGTACCTTGTGTTGTTGTTGTGTTGTTGTGTACCTTGTTTTGTTGTTGTGTTGTTGTGTACCTTATGTTGTTGTGTTGTTGTTGTTGTGTACCTTGTGTTGTTGTTGTGTTGTTGTGTACCTTGTGTTGTTGTTGTTGTGTACCTTGTGTACCTTGTGTTGTTGTTGTAGCATTGTTTTTGATCTGTTTCTTATGTTGTTGTGTTGTTGTTTTTGTGTACCTTATGTTGTTGTTGTTTATGTTGTTGTGCTGTTGTTGTTGTGTATCTTATGTTGTTGTGCTGTTGTTGTTGTGTACCTTATGTTGTTGTGTTGTTGTTGTTGTGTACCTTGTGTTATTGTTGTGTTGTTGTTGTTGTTGTTATGTACCTTATGTTGTTGTTGTGTTGTGTATCTTATGTTGTTGTTGTGTTGTGTATCTTATGTTGTTGTTGTGTTGTTGTTGTGTACCTTGTGTTGTTGTTTTGTTGTCGTTGTTGTTGTTATGTACCTTATGTTGTTGTTGTGTTGTCCTATACCATGTCTATCCTGTTACAGACACGACATAGCAGCGTGAGAGTGAAATCAGCCTTACAACAGCTGAAGGCGCTGCACCACACAATGTGTGTTTGTGTGTGTGTGTCTTCTCAAACTCAGAGAGAGGATATTTATGTTGTACATTTCAACATATCCCTCCATGCCAGTGAATCATATGGAAGTGATTACAAACAAAAAAACTGAATCGCTCTGGTACTTAGTGACCTGCTGGAGC
Organism: Oncorhynchus keta; assembly: GCF_023373465.1. NCBI lineage: Eukaryota > Metazoa > Chordata > Actinopteri > Salmoniformes > Salmonidae > Oncorhynchus > Oncorhynchus keta. The sequence continues at coordinate 86,570,442 of NC_068421.1, read as the reverse complement.
CTGCAATTACTGTACAATAAAGTGAACCTCCTTTACCAGGGTTAGAGAGACAGAAAACCACATAGCCTACACAGTAAAGTCAGCCTGACCAATCAGTATAATATACTCAATAAATCTGACCAATCTCCCCACCAGTCATCCCACTGGGCACACTATGTAATTTCAACGTGGATAATTGGGTAATATTTAGTTGAGACGTCGATCAATGAGATTACAACCTTTTTTCACCCACTCGAAAAGACAGCCAAAAGTTAGTTGAATTTCCAATGTGTTGTCACTATGCGATTAACCATCTAAAAGCACAGCAAAGTTCAAATGTGGATACAATGTCAGATATTTTGTGTTATCATTGTCCTTCACTAATAGCAGAACCAAATGACCTGGACTGCAGTTGAGATTACATTAAAAGTACATGGTGCAAGTGATCAGTGCTGTTTGAGATTCTGCACAGATTATTACAACAATTGTGTAGATCTCCACAGACCTGCGACCTTCGCATTCTATCTGGAACATGCTTTATATGATTACTTAAGAAGTAATGTATAGTTATAGTAACCTCAAAATGTGACCATGGATTTGTTAGTCATTGTAATGCTGAATGTTACATTAGTTTGTAAAATAGTCTTAACTTCCTCATTTGTTTTGGTACTGTCCATATGTAGGTGTTTTTTGGTCGCAGGTTCAGGAATGGCTGAATAATTGCAACATTTACCTGAAGCTAACTATGCAAATGTATTTTTTATTTTACCTTTATTTAAGTCAGTTATGAACTAATTCTTATTTTCAATGACAGCCTAGGAACAATGGGTTAACTGCCTGTTCAGGGGCAGAACGACAGAGTTGCACCTTGTCAGCTCGGGGGTTTGAACTTGCAACCTTCCGGTTACTAGTTTAACGCTCTATCCACTAGGCTACCCTGCCGCCCCAAATAGAACTGCTGGGTGATTTTAAAAAGTAATAGTCAATTGATCAATAATATAATAACACTCTTAGCAAAAATGTGTATCTTTAATTTACAAGCTGTAGGAACTATGAGAATAGAAATATTCAGAACTTTTGTGAAACACCACAGCACAGTTGAAAAATATATGGCAAATAGAAATCAAAACTGGATGGTGTTCAGAGAGAGATGGGAGGGGTTGATTGGAGCTGAAGGATGAGACTAAAAACAAATAAAGATAACTATTGTAAACTATACTGTGTCCCGTAACATGTATATAGTATGTATAAGCTGGAAGTAGAAGCCTAAGTCTTGTTGTCCATTAGTTTATTCCAATTAGGGAAAGGGAAAGGGGGATGCCTAGTCAGTTGTACAACTGAATGCCTTCAACTGAAATGTGTCTACTGCATTACTTAGGGAGGGATGGTAGGGTTGTATATATATATACACACTACCAGTCAAACGTTTGGACACACCAACTTACTCAAGGATTTGTCTTTATTTGTACTATTTTCTACATTGTAGAATAGTAGTGAAGACATCAAAACTATGAAATAACACATATGGAATCATGTAGTAACCAAAAAAGTGTTAAACAAATCAGAATATTTAGATTCTTCAGAGTAGCCACCCTTTGCACACTCTTGGCATTCTCTCAACCAGCTCCATGGGGTAGTTAATAGGCTATTTATTGTATTTCAAAAGGGATATTGAATTGTGTTTGGTTTTCAACACAACCATTATCAACATTTAAAGGAGATGTATCTTCTGCTTGGATAGTTCCATCTGTACCACTTGACTTAGTCTGGCTTTAATTCCAGTTTATCTACAAATTAATAATTCATATGTTGGATTCACGTCTCCATTTCAACCAAAGATTGAGATGGAGATGGGAATCTAACGCCCCCTGCCACGCCCACCACTTACGCCCCTTTTTTATCAAGAAAAAATGCTGGTCTATTGTTTGTTGAGTTCTGCATTGAATGCAAACAATTGCTGTCCTTGACTGCAAATGCTTTATAGGCCTAAATAGCACCATTGATGATTGATAAAGTATGGTCACATTTCATTTGCTCTTTTAAACTTACCCTTTGGAAAGACTTCGATAGCAACATTGAATCATTTACATTTTTAAAGTGGAGATATCTAAGCAATCATTGCCATGATAGCATAATGGTAATAGACAGTGACAAACATCATAGCTAAGCAGGATTGGCCTTGGTGAAAACCTTGAACAGGAACCCAAAAGGTAGCTGTAGATAGATCAACTCTCCAGTAGGAGGTGCTGCCCAGCCTTTCCTTTTTTCCCCGATAATGGATTTAGTGTGGAAAATCTGGCATGGATTTAAAGGTACAAATTCAACATATTTTATACAAGGTTTGTCTGTGTTGGAATTTGGTTAACATGATGACATAATCCTGTGGTTGAAATTTCACCTCAAAACATTTTTTGTTCTTCAAATCCAAAGCATTTTCCATGTAGATTCCACGTCACAATATGTTGACTAATTACATCCCGGTTGGATCTGACCAATGACTTTGCAACAGCTGATACTCAGATTTGCAGATTTAACGAGACACGAGCTATTGAGTTACATGTTGGCCGATGACACCTGAGTGGCAGACAGAACTGATGGCAGTTTGTTACTTAGAGAATGGAGAAAGGAGTGCGTATGATTAAAGGTATCCTCTGTGTTTGATATGCCAGCTGTAATATATCCCTGTAGTCTGAATCACAGTGTAAATATGTAGCACGGGGCTGCGAGGGGAGACGACTGGCCAGGCCAACCAAGCACTGACTGTTACACTGGGACCTGGGTTACTGTCTCACTGACACTGAAAACTCTGGGAACGTTATGTTTGGACATCTAGCTATCAGAAGGCTCTTGATCTAGAGTCTATAGTCTACAGTATGGACAGAAGTCAAATGTTCCGTCACTCAATCAGGAATTGTATTGGTTAAAGGATAATATACACATCCAATATTGTATATTGAACTGAAGACAAATATGTCATGTTATTTTGGGCAGTCACATTCTATGGTTGTGTTGCTAGGTGTGTTTAAGATGGATGTGCTGCCTGTACTGATCCATTACTGACGGACTGTTTGATATTCTCCATTTGTTATTCTTTTATAGAGTCTCTCACTGGGCTGGTAATGACCAGATCAGTCTGTAATCAAAAACAGGTCTGAAATCAGATGCTCTGGGTTGGGCTGGGGAGGGGGACATGTGCACAACAGGCCTCGGATAGACAGAGAGACAGAGACAAATTTAATTTGAAAAATACCTTTATTGTGCCCAATCATTTACATAACTTTAGTACACTCTTCTCCACAGAATGTTTTGGCACCGTAATTGGGGAGGACGAGCTCAGTGGAATGGTGTCAAGTACATCAAACACATGGTTTCCATGTGTTTGATGCCATTTCATTCGCTCTGTTCCAGCCATTATTATGAGCTGTCCTCCCCTCAGCAGACTCCACTGCTCTTCACTTCATTGTAACAGTACTAAAAAGTTCAAACTAATGCAATTCAAAGCCTATTTGAATTTAATTTAATTGAAATTGAGAGAGAGATAGAGCACTCTCACACCTACTCCACTCCTCATCACATACCAGAGAAAACCCACCTGCTAGCCAGAAAACAAGTGAGAAGGAGAGAGAGAGAAAGAGAGAGAGAAATGAATTAGAGAAGAAAAGCAAATAATCTGGAACATTGTGCTGCGCCCATGTGTCACCATGTATTTCCAATGAGAGATTCCTGGAAGCGGAAGATTAAAATGCTGTGGTGTTGAAATATTGAGGTTGTGCTGGTACAGCAGACAGGTTCTTCTTGGGACAGTAAGCGTGTATGACTGATCTTTTAGGATCCTGCCGTGTAAATGGTCTGATTGGTTGCAGAGAGAAAGAGGAAGACCAGGAGCAGAGCAACACCTGACTCTAATCAACATCAGACTCTGTCTCGACATGGCCACCTAAGCTGATCCAACCTTTTTTTAGTCTATAGCTCTTTCTCTTCCCCTCTTCTCTTCTTTCTCTCTGTCTCTCTTCTCTTCTTTCTCTCTATTTCTCCATCTCACACTCTCGTCCGATTCTGCGATAACTACCAGGTTGCATGACCAACCCAACCTCCCCAGCTACCCACCCAGTAATGTCATTATTTCAGAAAGAAGGAACATTCTGCTGTTTTTCTGTCTCAAATGGCACCCTATTCCTTATACAGTGCACTACCCAGGGCCCATAACCCTATTCCTTATACAGTTCACTACCCAGGGCCCATAACCCTATTCCTTATACACTGCACTACCCAGGGCCCATAACCCTATTCCTTATACAGTGCACTACCCAGGGCCCATAACCCTATTCCTTATACACTGCACTACCCAGGGCCCATAACCCTATTCCTTATACAGTGCACTACCCAGGGCCCATAACCCTATTCCTTATATACCAGGGCCCATAACCCTATTCTTATGAGTGCACTACCCAGGGCCCATAACCCTATTCCTTATACAGTGCACTACCCAGGGCCCATAACCCTATTCCTTATACAGTGCACTACCCAGGGCCCATAACCCTATTCCTTATACAGTGCACTACCCAGGGCCCATAACCCTATTCCTTATACAGTGCACTATTCCTTATACAGTGCACTACCCAGGGCCCATAACCTATTCCTTATACAGTGCACTACCCAGGGCCCATAACCCTATTCCTTATACAGTGCACTACCCAGGGCCCATAACCCTATTCCTTATACAGTGCACTACCCAGGGCCCATAACCCTATTCCTTATACAGTGCACTACCCAGGGCCCATAACCTATTCCTTATACAGTGCACTACCCAGGGCCCATAACCCTATTCCTTATACAGTGCACTACCCAGGGCCCATAACCCTATTCCTTATACAGTGCACTACCCAGGGCCCATAACCCTATTCCTTATACAGTGCACTACCCAGGGCCCATAACCCTATTCCTTATACAGTGCACTACCCAGGGCCCATAAACCTATTCCTTACATACACCCAGGGCCCATAACCCTATTCCTTATACAGTGCACTACCCCCTATTCCTTATACAGTGCACTACCCAGGGCCCATAACCCTATTCCTTATACAGTGCACTACCCAGGGCCCATAACCCTATTCCTTATACAGTGCACTACCCAGGGCCCATAACCCTATTCCTACAGTGCAACTACCCAGGGCCCATAACCCTATTCCTTATACAGTGCACTACCCAGGGCCCATAACCCTATTCCTTATACAGTGTACCCAGGGCCCATAAGGCCATTCCTTATACCACTACCCAGGGCCCATAACCCTATTCCTTATACAGTGCACTACCCAGGGCCCATTTTGCACTACCCAGGGCCCATAACCCTATTCCTTATACAGTGCACTACCCAGGGCCCATAACCCTATTCCTACAGATTCTGCAGTTTTACCCAGGGCCCATAACCCTATTCCTTATACAGGGCCCATAACCCTATTCCTTATACAGTAACCCTACCTTATACACTGCACTACCCAGGGCCCATAACCCTATTCCTTATACAGTGCACTACCCAGGGCCCATAAACCATTCCTTATACACTGCACTACCCAGGCCCATAACCCTTCCTTTCCTACCCAGGGCCCAAATACAGTGCACTACCCAGGGCCCATAACCTATTCCTTATATACCCAGGGCTATTCCTTATACAGTGCACTACCCAGGGCCCATAACCCTATTCCTTATACAGTGCACTACCCAGGGCCCATAACCCTATTCCTTATACAGTGCACTACCCAGGGCCCATAACCCTATTCCTTATACAGTGCACTACCCAGGGCCCATAACCCTATTCCTTATACAGTGCACTACCCAGGGCCCATAACCCTATTCCTTATACACTGCACTACCCAGGGCCCATAACCCTATTCCTTATACACTGCACTACCCAGGGCCCATAACCCTATTCCTTATACAGTGCACTACCCAGGGCCCAAAACCTATTCCTTATACAGTGCACTACCCAGGGCCCATAACCCTATTCCTTATACAGTTCACTACCCAGGGCCCATAGCCCTATTCCTTATACAGTTCACTACCCAGGGCCCATAGGGCTATGGTCTAAAGTAGCACACTATATATGGGAAACGGTCACATATGGGTCATAAGTTGTTTCTCCAAACTGTCTGTCCAGAGTGACTCAGACTCATCCTGCAGGGCTGACTGATTGAGATCATAGGTAATGGCCCTACATTTGACTCAGGACTTTTTCAATTCTTCATGGGGATTATTAAGTGGCATGAGCTCATGTGTTTCTACAATCCTTTTCTCCAACCAGATCTTGTGATCCAGTGGAATGGCAGTAATCCCATTTTAAAACACCATCAGAGTTGTTCTTTTTATTTTACAACTTTGCTCAAGTAACCTCTCCACCCCTGTGAAAATATTTTCACTGCCTATGAAACATTAGAATTGAACCATCAAACTTCTCGTTAAAGACACTTCTGCAGCTCCGGCTGTGGATGTTGTGCAGGACAGGGTTGGACTGGATTGGACTGGACTTAATATGGCCAGGTATATAACGTATCTGACCCGACCCATTCTAGCCTAGTTCAGCGCAGGGTCACGTTCAATAAGGAACGAAACAGAAGAAAACAGTCACAAATGGAGTGAAACTGGGAGGTTCCATCTGAATTGATCTAATAAGAAAAGCACTAATGAAAAGCAACTCGGGTCAACCAGAGCCAAGCAGTCAGAAGTGGGTCATACTGTTTGTCAATACCACCCCAATTATCCCTAACGAGCGGGTAATAGGAACCAGATGAATGCATATTTAATTTGTCAGAGAAAGGTAGGATGGAGAAAAGGAAGGCCAGCTCTGCTCCCTAAAGACACACAGCAGCAACCTGTTGTACATTAATTGACCATTTTGCTAGAAACTCGGTAGTAAAGACAGTCATTTCACAAAGTAAGGATGTGCTGACAATATACTTCTTAAATCTTTGAAATTAGGAGATTCTGCAGTTTTTCTGGATTGTGTCAATGTCTCTTAGTACAAATACTGTGCTGCTATTTCAATTCATAGCCACTAACTTTTCAGTGGATGCTGTGTCCTAGAGAGGCCTTTTAAGTTAACATGGTAGCCACTTAGGTAAACAGGCATGACTGGTAATTTTTTCAGAACAATCTGATCAGATTGTGATGTCATGATCTGGGCCAAATACTCCATCCCACCTGAACAGGCTGAAATACCTTCTTTTTTCCCTTTAAAAAAAAAATGGCTCTCACACAAAAAGGGAATTATCATAATTTTCACAATTTCAGAGTGTTATTTCAACCTCATAGTGTAGAAAAATATATACTTTTTAAACAGGAAAATCCTGTTTTTTTTCCTGCACTGCTCCTTTAATGTTAGTGATCGCAGAGGAGAGTCACGCAGCTCACGGAGAGTCACGCAGCTCACGGAGAGTCACGCAGCTCACGGAGAGTCACGCAGCTCACGACGGAGAGTCACGCAGCTCACGACGGAGAGTCACGCAGCTCACGACGGAGAGCCACGCAGCTCACGGAGAGCCACGCAGCTCACGGAGAGCCACGCAGCTCACGGAGAGTCACGCAGCTCACGGAGAGTCACGCAGCTCACGGAGAGTCACGCAGCTCACGGAGAGCCACGCAGCTCACGGAAAGTCACGCAGCTCACGGAGAGTCACGCAGCTCACGGAGAGCCACGCAGCTCACGGAGAGCCACGCAGCTCACGGAGAGTCACGCAGCTCACGGAGAGTCACGCAGCTCACGGAGAGCCACGCAGCTCACGGAGAGCCACGCTCACGGAGAGCCACGCAGCTCACGGAGAGTCACGCAGAGGGAGAGATTCTCTGCTCTTCCAGTTCCAGGGCTGAATGAAAGGAGAGCAGCCAGCTGCATGTCTCTGTCAGAGCAGTAAGGGAGGCACCCCAGGACAGGATAGAGTTTAACAGCATTTATTGCACCAGGGATCGGCAAACCTTTGATCCTTCCTAACAAGGAACTCGAGGCTTTATTGTCTGAATGCTCTGGTTATGCGTGTGTGTGTGTGTGTGCGTGCGTGCGTGTCCGTGTGTGCATAGTTTAGTTATTGAGTTCGACAGATGTGCCGATTATGGGAAACAATGGGAGCAGAGACTGTGCCTCTCCCCTCTCCCAGCTCCTCACCCCTATCCTCACCACCCTCCCCTCTCCCAGCTCCTCACCCCTATCCTCACCACCCTCCCCTCTCCCAGCTCCTCACCCCTATCCTCACCACCCTCCCCTCTCCCAGCTCCTCACCCCTATCCTCACCACCCTCCCCTCACCCCAGATCCTCACCCCTATCCTCACCACCCTCCCCTCTCCCAGCTCCTCACCCCTATCCTCACCACCCTCCCCTCTCCCAGCTCCTCACCCCTATCCTCACCACCCTCCCCTCTCCCAGCTCCTCACCCCTATCCTCACCACCCTCCCCTCTCCCAGCTCCTCACCCCTATCCTCACCACCATCCCCTCTCCCAGCTCCTCACCCCTATCCTTACCACCCTCCCCTCACCCCAGATCCTATTATACAGTGACGTTACAGTCCCATCCTGCCAGCTGATGGTTCAGTGCAGTCAATGGGACCCTTAGGCATGGCTCTGTGTCCCTTTGATTTTCTGTCCATGGACAACAAAGGAGGGCATGGCTGCAGCGCACACACAGATACATCAGATGTACTGTACATGTGTCCAGGCATTACAGAGTACTGTACAATTGAATAGAGTAGACTAATAAGACTTCAACTCACTGTCCATCCAAAGAAGGATACTGTCATGGTTACACACATCATATATCCATTCATCCTTCCTTCCTTCCTTCCCACCTTCCTTCCATCCATCCATCCTTCCATCCATCCAGCTGACATCTGTGTTATACTACTAGCCCTGTACATACATTACACATGGTTACACACATCATATATCCATTCATCCTTCCTTCCTTCCTTCCCACCTTCCTTCCATCCATCCATCCTTCCATCCATCCAGCTGACATCTGTGTTATACTACTAGCCCTGTACATACATTACACCACCAGTTTACCCCCATACTACCAGTATACCACCAGTATACCACCAGTATACCAACATACCACCAGTGTACCACAATACTACCATACCACCAGTATACCACCATACCATCATACCACCATACCACCATACCACCAGTCTACCCCCATGCCACCAGTTTACCACCATACTACCAGTATACCACCAGTATACCACCATACCACCAGTGTACCACCATACCATCATACCACCATACCACCATACCACCAGTCTACCCCCATGCCACCAGTTTACCACCATACTACCAGTATACCACCAGTATACCACCATACCACCAGTGTACCACCATACCATCATACCACCATACCACCATACCACCAGTCTACCCCATGCCACCAGTTTACCACCATACTACCAGTATACCACCAGTATACCACCATACCACCAGTGTACCACCATACCATCATACCACCATACCACCATACCACCAGTCTACCCCCATGCCACCAGTTTACCACCATACCTACCAGTATACCACCAGTATACCACCATACCACCAGTGTACCACCATACCATCATACCACCATACCATCATACCACCAGTCTACCCCCATGCCACCAGTTTACCACCATACTACCAGTATACCACCAGTATACCACCATACCACCAGTGTACCACCATACCATCATACCACCATACCACCATACCACCAGTCTACCCCCATGCCACCAGTTTACCACCATACTACCAGTATACCACCAGTATACCAACATACCACCAGTGTACCACAATACTACCATACCACCAGTATACCACCATACCATCATACCACCATACCACCATACCACCAGTCTACCCCCATGCCACCAGTTTACCACCATACTACCAGTATACCACCAGTATACCACCATACCACCAGTGTACCACCATACCATCATACCACCATACCACCATACCACCAGTCTACCCCCATGCCACCAGTTTACCACCATACTACCAGTATACCACCAGTATACCACCATACCACCAGTGTACCACCATACCATCATACCACCATACCACCATACCACCAGTCTACCCCCATGCCACCAGTTTACCACCATACTACCAGTATACCACCAGTATACCACCATACCACCAGTGTACCACCATACCATCATACCACCATACCACCATACCACCAGTCTACCCCCATGCCACCAGTTTACCACCATACTACCAGTATACCACCAGTATACCACCATACCACCAGTGTACCACCATACCATCATACCACCATACCATCATACCACCAGTCTACCCCCATGCCACCAGTTTACCACCATACTACCAGTATACCACCAGTATACCACCATACCACCAGTGTACCACCATACCATCATACCACCATACCATCATACCACCAGTCTACCCCCATGCCACCAGTATACCACCATACCATCATACCACCATACCATCATACCACCATACCATCATACCACCATACCACCATACCACCAGTCTACCCCCATGCCACCAGTATACCACCATACCATCATACCACCATACCATCATACCACCATACCATCATACCACCATACCACCATACCACCAGTCTACCCCCATACCACCAGTATACCACCATACCATCATACCATCATACCACCAGTCTACCCCCATGCCACCAGTATACCACCATACTAGCTCTCTCCTGTTGCCATCTTTTGGATGTATTGGGCACTGCACTCTTCAGAGAGAAGCACAGTTTGTAGTTGGTTTGTGTATGTAACACACACACACACACACATTTTGAGGTGTATGGACCTGGTACCCCATTCCTCTCTGTTCTGTTTCAGCTGGGCTTCATTCACAAAACTGCTTCTCCGGCGGCGTTTCCTTCCTCCTCTTTCTCTTTGTGGCGAAAACACATTGCTTTGTTCCCCCAGTTTATGTTTGTTTTATCAAAACTACTCTCCCTGTTCGTCTGAAATGAATTTGAGCGAAGAGAGAGAAACTCAGGGAAAGATTGGGTTACACGTCTGTGAGAGACAAAAGTGGCTGGTGGAGAGGGTTCATGACAGTTGGCTGTGGTTTGGATGGGAGAGAACTCGATACCATCATTTAGACCCTCCATAAACACACAGAACCAGAGACAGATGTACTCTGGGAAATATGGCCCTGGGAACAGCAGCACTTTTCCACAAAGCAGACCTTTCCCCGTAACATTAAATGCATGCTTTTATAATTACCTGCAATGTGTTTATGGTTGCTTACACAAACCCATGGAAAGTATTTAGTTGGACGTGACAACACAGACTCCCTGTGTAGATAAACTCTCATCAATTAGAAGTAAGAGCAGCTATTGATTTCACTAGTCTGAAAGATGATGGTGTGTACAGTTAGAGATAGTAGGGCAAGGATATGGAGTGTGTGTGTCGGTGTGTTTTTGATTCACCCTTGTTTTGATCGCCATCCACTTTCAACCCTCAGACCTAGTGACAGAGTACCTTAGTGGGATCATTTCCTGACGCTCCAGCAGAGACCAAACCTGACAGAGTACCTTAGTGGGATCATTTCCTGACGCTCCAGCAGAGACCAAACCTGACAGAGTACCTTAGTGGTATCATTTCCTGACGCTCCAGCAGAGACCAAACCTGACAGAGTACCTTAGTGGGATCATTTCCTGACGCTCCAGCAGAGACCAAACCTGACAGAGTACCTTAGTGGGATCATTTCCTGACGCTCCAGCAGAGACCAAACCTGACAGAGTACCTTAGTGGGATCATTTCCTGACGCTCCAGCAGAGACCAAACCTGACAGAGTACCTTAGTGGGATCATTTCCTGACGCTCCAGCAGAGACCAAACCTGACAGAGTACCTTAGTGGGATCATTTCCTGACTAGTGGCTCCAGCAGAGACCAAACCTGACAGAGTACCTTAGTGGGATCATTTCCTGACGCTCCAGCAGAGACCAAACCTGACAGAGTACCTTAGTGGGATCATTTCCTGACGCTCCAGCAGAGACCAAACCTGACAGAGTACCTTAGTGGGATCATTTCCTGACGCTCCAGCAGAGACCAAACCTGACAGAGTACCTTAGTGGGATCATTTCCTGACGCTCCAGCAGAGACCAAACCTGACAGAGTACCTTAGTGGGATCATTTCCTGACGCTCCAGCAGAGACCAAACCTGACAGAGTACCTTAGTGGGATCATTTCCTGACTCTCCAGCAGAGACCAAACCTGACAGAGTACCTTAGTGGTATCATTTCCTGACTCTCCAGCAGAGACCAAACCTTTTCCAATCACACAGCCAACAGTCAGAAAACAGCATAGCAGCAGCATGTAACTACAGATGGTTAGCTCATCCTCTCACTCTCTTTCTCCATCTCTCTCTCTTTCTCTCTCCTTCTCTCTCTCCTTCTTTCTCTCTCTCTCTCTCTCTCTCTCTCTCTCTCTCTCTCTCTCTCTCTCTCTCTCTCTCTCTGTCTCTCTGTCTCTCTGTCTGTCTGTCTGTCTGTCTGTCTGTCTCTGTCTGTCTCTCTCTCTCTCTCTCTCTCTCTCTCTCTCTCTCTCTCTCTCTCTCGCTCTCTCTCTCTCTCTCACCCTCTATACCCCATCTTCTCCCAATGTCTTTGTCTCTCTCTTCATCTCTCTGCCCCCTCTCTCTGATCCTGCTTCCCAGTGGAGAGTGAGGGGAGCTGGGGTGAGGTGTGTGGAGGCGGTGGGTCAGGAGGACTCCGAGACTCTGATGCTCTGGTTAATGTGTGTACTGAGACCCGCACGGGAAGCTATTGTTTGTAGCCACAGGAGAGAGAGGTGTTGGGGTGGAGGTGAAAGTGTTTAATCTCCTCTGATTCATATATATAGTATAGATGCTGATGTGTGGGCATGATGGAGGTTGTCAGAAAGGTTGGAAGTAAAGGTGGGGGTTAATGTAAGTATTTCTCTTTATTCTGCCTTTTTAATTGTTGTGATCTGTTTTCTGGCAGGGAAAGAGAGAATAGAAGGTCAAATGAAAGGGAACTTTTATTGCCAATTTGATGACTCAAAATTAAGTCATGATGGTTTCACCTGGATAACCGAACCAAAATGACTCCCTAATCACTCCCAGTTGCATTATGTCTACAGCCAAAATTACTTTGAGGGGATTCCTGAACTAGGACATTAGAGACCTATTGAGGCTCTATTTAGTTTCTCACCTCAGATGATGACAGGCTGTGTATGGGGAGGGTGATTGAATGGAGGATGATTGAGTGGAGGAGATGCAGAGATGGAGGAGCTCAATCAGATGTCTGTATGATTGAAGATGTGGTCTTTAACATCTTCTTAAGTACACTGATGTGATCCTTCTGTTCTGCAAGTGAGACTGATGAAGGTCATATATCCCCCTCGCCTGCGCTGCACCTCCTCCCCATATCCTCCTCCCCATATCCTCCCTTTTATCCCTCCTCCAGTCATGTGTTCATTCCTCCCCAACCCACTACCCTGGCATTACCCCATCTCTACCAACTGAGCCCATATCCTCCTCCCCATATCCTCCCCATCTCCTCCTCCCCTATTTCCTCCTCCCCCATCTCCTCCTCCCCCATCTCCCCCCCATCTCCTCCCCCTATTTCCTCCTCCCCATCTCCTCCTCCCCCATCTCCTCCCCTATTTCCTCCCCATATCCTCCCCATCTCCTCCTCCCCTATTTCCTCCTCCCCCATCTCCTCCTCCCCCATCTCCTCCTCCCCATATCCTCCCCCATCTTCTCCACCCCTATTTCCTCCTCCCCTATTTCCTCCTCCCCCATTCTCTTCCTCCCCAATCTCCTTCCCCCTACCATCTCCTCCTCCCCATCCCTCCTCCCCTCTCCTCCCCCATCTCCACCTCCCCCATCTCCTTCTCCCCATCTCCTTCTCCCCATCTCCTCCTCCCCATCTCCACCTCCCCATCTCCTTCTCCCCATCTCCACCTCCCCATCTCCTCCTCCCCATCTCCACCTCCCCATCTCCTCCTCCCCATCTCCTCCTTCCCCATCTCCACCTCCCCATCTCCCCATCTCCTTCTCCCCATCTCCTTCTCCCCATCTCCTCCCCATCTTCTCCCCATCTCCACCTCCCCATCTCCTCCTCCCCATCTCCCCCATCTCCCTCCCCATCTCCTCCTTCCCCATCTCCTCCTCCCCCATCCTCCTCTCCCCATCTCCTTCTCCCCATCTCCTTCTCCCCATCTTCTCCCCATCTCCTCCTCCCCATCTCCTCCTCCCCATCTCCACCTCCCCATCTCCTTCTCCCCATCTCCTCCTTCCCCATCTCCACCTCCCCATCTCCTTCTCCCCATCTCCTTCTCCCCATCTCCTCCCCATCTTCTCCCCCATCTCCTCCTCCCCATCTCCACCTCCCCATCTCCACCTCCCCATCTCTCCTCCCCATCTTCTCCCCCATCTCCTCCTCCCCATCTCCACCTCCCCATCTCCACCTCCCCATCTCACCTCCCCATCTCCACCTCCCCATCTCCTCCTCCCCATCTCTCCTCCTCCCCATCTCCACCTCCCCATCTCCCACCTCCCCATCTCTTCTCCCCATCTTCTCCCCATCTCCTCCTCCCCATCTCCTCCTCCCCATCTCCACCTCCCCATCTCCTCCTCCCCATCTCCTCCTCCCCATCTCCCCCTCCCCATCTCCACCTCCCCATCTCTTCTCCCCATCTCCTCCTCCCCATCTCCACCTCCCCATCTCCTTCTCCCCATCTCCTCCTTCCCCATCTCCACCTCCCCATCTCCTTCTCCCCATCTCCTCCTTCCCCATCTCCACCTCCCCCATCTCCTTCTCCCCATCTCCTTCTCCCCATCTCCTCCCCATCTTCTCCCCATCTCCTCCTCCCCATCTCCACCTCCCCATCTCCACCTCCCCCTCTCCACCTCCCCCTCTCCTCCTCCCCATCTCCACCTCCCCATCTCCACCTCCCCATCTCCACCTCCCCATCTCCCCCTCCCCATCTCCACCTCCCCATCTCCTCCTCCCCATCTCCACCTCCCCATCTCCACCTCCCCATCTCCTCCCCATCTCCTTCTCCCCCATCTCCTCCTCCCCATCTCCACCTCCCCATCTCCACCTCCCCATCTCCCTCCCCATCTTTCTCCCCATCTCCTCCTCCCCATCTCCTCCTCCCCATCTCCACCTCCCCATCTCCTCCTCCCCATCTCCACCTCCCCATCTCCTTCTCCCCATCTCCTCCTTCCCCATCTCCACCTCCCCCATCTCCTTCTCCCCATCTCCTTCTCCCCATCTCCCTTCCCCATCTTCTCCCCCCCATCTCCCCATCTCCTTCTCCCCATCTCCTCCTCCCCATCTCCTCCCCATCTTCTCCCCCATCTCCCTCCCCATCTCCTCCCTCCCCATCTCCTCCTCCCCATCTCCACCTCCCCATCTCCTCCTTCCCCATCTCCACCTCCCCATCTCCTTCTCCCCATCTCCTTCTCCCCACCTCCTCCCCATCTTCTCCCCATCTCCTCCTCCCCATCTCCTCCTCCCCATCTCCACCTCCCCCATCTCCTTCTCCCCATCTCCTTCCTCCCCATCTCCACCTCCCCATCTTCTCCCCCATCTCCTCCTCCCCATCTCCTCCTCCCCATCTCCTCCCCATCTTCTCCCCATCTCCCTCCCCATCTCCTCCTTCCCCATCTCCTCCTTCCCCATCTCCTTCTCCCCATCTCCTTCTCCCCCCCATCTCCTCCCCATCTTCCCCATCTCCCTCCCCCATCTCCTCCTACCAATATCCTCCGCTATCTCCTCCTCCCACATCTCCACCCCCCCATCTCCTCCTCCAATCTCCAACTCCACCATCTCCTCCTCCGCATCTCCTCCTCCCCATCTCCTCCTTCCCCATCTCCTCTCTTCTTCTCTATCTCTCTTTCTTTCTCTTTCTTTCTTCTTTCTTTCTTTCTTTCTTTCTTCTCTCTCTCTCTCTTTCTTCTCTTTTTCTCCTTCTCTCTCCTCTCTTCTTCTCTCTCTCGTTCTTTCTCTGTCGCTCTCGCTCTCTCTCTCTCTCTCTCTCTCTCTTTCTTTGTTCTCTCTCTCTCTCTCTCTCTCTCTCTCTCTCTCTCTCTCTCTCTCTCTCTCTCTCTCTCTCTCTCTCTCTCTCTCTCTCTCTTTCTTCTCTCTCTCTCCTTCTCATATATCTCTTTCTTCTCTCTCTTTCTTCTCTCTCTCCTTCTCTCCCCTCTCTCCTCCTCCTTCTCTCTCTCTTTCTCTCTCTCTCTCTTTCTCTCTCGCTCTCTCTCTTTCTTTCTTCTCTCTCTCTCTCTTTCTTCTCTCTCTCCTCTCTCATTATCTCTCCTCCTCCTTCTCTCTCTCTCTTATCTCTCTCTCTCTCTCTCTTTTTCACTCTCTCTCTCCTTCTCTCTCTTTCTTCTTTTCTCTCTTGCTCCTTTCTTCCAACCCTCCAATCACCAATATTCTCTGCTTTAAGCCTACCCCCCCTCTACCTGGCTGACTCACAGCAATCACACCTCTGGATGGAGGGAACGCAATAAAGGATTGGCTGGGGGGGTAGTATGAAAGAATGTGGTATGTCAGATCTGTGTCCAGACAAGTCTGTGTTGGCCAGACAAGTATTTTCTTTCTCTTTCTCTCTCATACACAGGCACATACACACAAGTATCTCTCTCATCCTGTCTTTGTCTCTTTCGTCGATCTAATTGTGTGACAAGCAAATCATTTTTTGAGAAATACAAATTCCGAGAGGTACACTACCGTTCAAAAGTTAGGTTCACTTTGAAATGTCCTTGTTTTTGAAAGAAAATCATTTTTTTTGTCCATTAAAATAGCATCAAATTGATAAAGAATACAGTGTAGACATTTCAAACATGTTAATGTTGTAAATTACTATTGTAGTTGGAAACGGCTGATTTTTAATGGAATATCTACATAGGCGTACAGAGGCCCATTATCAGCAACCATCACTTATGTGTTCCAATGTCACGTTGTGTTAGCTAATCCAAGTTTATCAAGTTGATCATTAGAAAACCCTTTTGCAAGTATGTTAGCACAGCTGAAAACGGTTGTTCTGATTAAAGAAGCAATAAAACTGGTCTTCTTTAGACTAGTTGAGTATCTGGAGCATCAGCATTTGTGGGTTTGATTACAGGCTCAAAATGGCCAGAAACAAAGAACTTTCTTCTGAAACTCGTCAGTCTATTCTTGTTCTCAGTTGTGCACCAGAGCTTCCCACTCCTCTTTCTATTCTGGTTAGAGCCAGTTTGCGCTGTTCTGTGAAGGGATTAGTACACAGCGTTATACAAGATCTTCAGTTTCTTGGCAATTTCTTGCATGGAATAGCCAACATTTCTCAGAACAAGAATAGACTGACACGTTTTTTGCAAAAGGGGTTTCTAATGATCAAATTGCCTTTTAAAATGATAAACTAAGATAACGTGCCATTGCTAACACAACGTGCCATTGCTAACACAACGTGCCATTGCTAACACAGGAGTGATGGTTGCTGACAATGGGCCTCTGTACACCTATTCCATCAAAAAGCTGCCTTTTCCAGCTACAGTAGACATTTACAACATTAACAATGTCTACACTGTATTTATGATCAATTTGATGTTATTTTAAGGGACAAACAATGTGCTTTTCTTTCAACAACAAAGACATTTCTAAGTGACCCCAAACTTTTGAACGTTAGTGTACATCTACCTTCAGAATTTGCAAGAAATAAAGACAAATGCACAAAGGCAGGATCTATTGGCCCAGAGCTGAGCTGACAGGGTTCCTTTCCTCCCTAGTCCCTATCCAGCAGCCCGAACAGCAGCAGCAGCAGTGTTAGCCCCGGAGCCTCCTGAGTCAGGGCCCTGCTGCCCTCTCTGGGAGTATCACACTCTGCACTATCGACCAGAGCTCCAGGCCAGGGGCCATCCTTCACGTTCTGCTGAGGAAAAGGCTCACTTCCGGGGGTCAGGTAACACAGACAGTCTGGGTCAGGAAGACCGGTGCTGGAGCTTCTGATCCCGGGCCAAAGAGTGCTCCAAGAGTCCGGATTCGGTTCCAGTTTATAAACTCACTCGTCCAGTAAATGGTACGGTCTGGGATGTTTGAGTTGCACCTGGCGAGAATACACCTTCCAGTATCTGGGGGGTTGATATAAAGCATGAGGCTAACGTGGTGTCGACAGAGAGGTGGACGTCTCCTCTCATTGATTACACCCAGTAGACCAGTATGCAGCTGGAGACAAGACGCTGCAAGTCCAGCCCTGCATTACTTACACTATGTATTACTCTCTTCCCCACAAAATACATCACATCAGCTGTGTGTGTTAAACTGAGAGAGGAGCAGTAATTTCAGCAACCCAGAGCAGCCAATAGCCTCTTTAACCCAGAGCAGCCAATAGCCTCTTTAACCCAGAGCAGCCAATAGCCTCTTTAACCCAGAGCAGCCAATAGCCTCTTTAACCCAGAGCAGCCAATAGCCTCTTTAACCCAGAGCAGCCAATAGCCTCTTCAACCCAGAGCAGCCAATAGCCTCTTTAACCCAGAGCAGCCAATAGCCTCTTTAACCCAGAGCAGCCAATAGCCTCTTTAACCCAGAGCAGCCAATAGCCTCTTTAACCCAGAGCAGCCAATAGCCTCTTTAACCCAGAGCAGCCAATAGCCTCTTTAACCCAGAGCAGCCAATAGCCTCTTCAACCCAGAGCAGCCAATAGCCTCTTCAACCCAGAGCAGCCAATAGCCTCTTCAACCCAGAGCAGCCAATAGCCTCTTTAACCCAGAGCAGCCAATAGCCTCTTTAACCCAGAGCAGCCAATAGCCTCTTCAACCCAGAGCCAATAGCCTCTTTAACCCAGAGCAGCCAATAGCCTCTTTAACCCAGAGCAGCCAATAGCCTCTTTAACCCAGAGCAGCCAATAGCCTCTTCAACCCAGAGCAGCCAATAGCCTCTTTAACCCAGAGCAGCCAATAGCCTCTTTAACCCAGAGCAGCCAATAGCCTCTTTAACCCAGAGCAGCCAATAGCCTCTTTAACCCAGAGCAGCCAGTAGACTCTTTAACCCAGAGCAGCCAATAGCCTCTTTAACCCAGAGCAGCCAATAGCCTCTTTAACCCAGAGCAGCCAATAGCCTCTTTAACCCAGAGCAGCCAATAGCCTCTTTAACCCAGAGCAGCCAATAGCCTCTTTAACCCAGAGCAGTCAATAGCCTCTTTAACCCAGAGCAGCCAGTAGACTCTTTAACCCAGAGTCAGTCTCTGGACATATGAACTACAGACTACAGGCGTAGTCTGACCACACAGATATACCAAGTGTTTGTGTCCTACTTTTTGTTGTTGTATAAATCCTGTTTCATTTTATGTCTACTTCTTACTTGGCATCATTAAGCCCAAAACAACAGGCGTAGAAGTACTGTAAGTACCCATGGAAACGCAGCGACGCCTGTAACCAAACACTGACACCGGGGGCAACGGCTCTCTAAGACCTAGCGTGTGACCCGCTCTTTTCCAGCACTGCTGGGTTCTGCCCCCGTCCAGGCCCCGTCCAGGCCCCGTAGAGCACAGGCAGCAGGCAGGCAGGCAGCAAGGGCGTGGGCTGTATGAGAAGGCCTGTGGAGAGGCAGGGGTACGGAATAGGGGTGTGTGGGAAAGTAATGTAAAGTGTGAGTGTGTGTGTGCATTTTGCATGTGTTTATGTGTGTGTGTGTGAGTGAGCGTGTATGTTTCTGGATAGCTATAGGTGTTGTGTGGTAGGGTTTACGGGCAGGTTAGTCGGTGTTGGGTCTGTTTTTCTGGCCATGGTTGGGAGCAGGGAGGGTGATGTACCTTAAGGGCTGCAGTGCAGTGGGGGGTTGGCAGGCAGGCTGGAAAGTGATCCTCCACCACCCGTCCCCTCTCCCTCCCTCAGTACCAGTGTACGTACCCCTGATGGGAAGCTGGCAGAGGGAGAGGGCCCCCCATTACACTACTCCCTCCTCCACTCACATACCACTGGCACCATGCTCTGCCACCACATCTGGGATGGATTTAACAGAGAAACAGAGAGAAGGATGGAGAGAGGGGAGAGATGAAGAGAAGGGGGAAGAGAGGGAGGGGACATGCTGCTTGATGAGAGAGGGGAAGAAGTAAAAGTGATATCACCCTCTCTGTGACTTCCATCGCGTTACCATGGCAACAAAAGTCGACTGACAGATGGAGGCAGCCAAGAAGTGTTTGTTCTATCTGGTCATGGATTAATAATGAGAAGGATTATTTTATTTACTTAAAGAGGTGGGGTTTAGTAAAGATCTGCACACATTGTGTTACCCTGGGGTTACTGATTCAGAGTGCAGGGACTGTTGTTTTTAATGTTATATATGATTTAGTACGCCACACTTTTAAGTTAATTAGCTCTATTCAAAGATATCTGGGGACTCTTGTCTGTGCTGCACCTATTCAAGCATACTTTGATAAAACTCAAACATGACTTTACATCACATGACTTTACATCACATGACTTTACATCACATGACATCACATCCCATCGCATCGCAGTAAAAGTCAGTACTGTTGCCTTGGCATTTGTTTCCCTGGATACAGCGGAACTGAACATTTTATGCTTCATTTATTTTCCTTATAAATAGACTCCAAACAGTGGTTGTCTGCCCAATTTTTATATGCATAATTATGGAACTTGCGATGTAAGCGGTAATAATTAAATAAACAGAAGCGCTGACCCATAAATATAATTTTACATGGTTGTTAAACTTGGCTTGATGTAATTAACAGCATGCGACCAATAGCACACATGGCCTTTTTCCATTTGTTAATGTATCATTTATTATTATTTACTATTTATTTATAGTGTAAACGCAGAAGGACCATGTATATTATTACAGATACAGTATATTGGCAGTTTGGAAAAGTCCTTGTCAGACTGTATAACTCATTTAATGATGAGGATTTGGAGTGAAAAGTGTCTCTAACCTCAGTATGTTGTGTGGTCTACTCTATTTCCCATTAAGGTGGTTTTGTCATTCTAGTCAGTGTTGGCCTTATCGACAGGGACACCTTTCCATGGACTAACTCAACAAGCACTAGTTTTATATGGCGAGCTGACTTACAGCCATTCAGTCCTCAACTCACACCACACAACTGTACTTCCTCTAAGATTCCCCTTCTCCTTCCTTCACAGTTTTTCTTGTGGTTAATTTTCTGGTGTCTTGTTGCACTTTTAGTTTGAAAACAACATTCTAATTAAAGAACCATATGCAAATATCATAGCTGCATTGTAACCCTACTGTAGGTCTCTTCTGTGAAGAGTAGAGTCAGAGACTGAGACAACGCTATGGTCCAGGCCCTGTCAGAGACTGAGGCAGGAGACTATCTAGCTGCATAATTTACCCCTTATTACTGCCTCCTTTCTCCTATGTTGGGTGCAAGACTGCTTCCTGCCTCTCTCCTCTCTCCCATGTCGGGTGGAATACGGCCTCCTGCCTCCCGCCTCTCTCGTCTCTCCCATGTCGGGTGGAATACGGCCTCCTGCCTCCCGCCTCTCTCCTATGTCGGGTGGAATACGGCCTCCTGCCTCCCGCCTCTCTCCTCTCTCCCATGTCGGGTGGAATACGGCCTCCTGCCTCCCGCCTCTCTCCTATGTCGGGTGGAATACTGCCTCCTGCCTCCCGCCTCTCTCCTCTCTCCTATGTCGGGTGGAATACTGCCTCCTGCCTCCCGCCTCTCTCCTCTCTCCCATGTCGGGTGGAATACTGCCTCCTGCCTCCCGCCTCTCTCCTATGTCGGGTGGAATACTGCCTCCCGCCTCTCTCCTCTCTCCTATGTCGGGTGGAATACTGCCTCCTGCCTCCTGCCTCCCGCCTCTCTCCTCTCTCCTATGTCGGGTGGAATACTGCCTCCCGCCTCTCTCCTCTCTCCTATGTCGGGTGGAATACTGCCTCCCGCCTCTCTCCTCTCTCCTATGTCGGGTGGAATACTGCCTCCTGCCTGCCTCTCTCCTCTCTCCCCTGCCTCCCGCCTCTCCTCTCTCCTATGTTGGGTGGAATACTGCCTCCCGCCTCTCTCCTCTCTCCTATGTTGGGTGGAATACTGCCTCCCGCCTCTCTCCTCTCTCCCATGTCGGGTGGAATACTGCCTCCTGCCTCCCGCCTCTCTCCTCTCTCCCATGTCGGGTGGAATACGGCCTCCCGCCTCTCTCCTCTCTCCTATGTCGGGTGGAATACTGCCTCCCGCCTCTCTCCTCTCTCCTATGTTGGGTGGAATACTGCCTCCCGCCTCTCTCCTATGTTGGGTGGAATACTGCCTCCGCCTCCTCTCCCGCCTCTCCTCTCTCCTATGTCGGGTGGAATACGGCCTCCTGCCTCCCGCCTCTCTCCTCTCTCCTATGTCGGGTGGAATACTGCCTCCCGCCTCTCTCCTCTCTCCTATGTCGGGTGGAATACTGCCTCCTGCCTCCCGCCTCTCTCCTCTCTCCTATGTCGGGTGGAATACGGCCTCCCGCCTCTCTCCCTCTCTACTGCCTCTCTCTCCTATGTCGGGTGGAATACTGCCTCCTGCCCCGCCTCTCTCTCTCTCTCCCATGTCGGGGAATGGCCTCCTGCCTCCCGCCTCTCTCCTATGTCGGGTGGAATACGGCCTCCTGCCTCCCGCCTCTCTCCTCTCTCCTATGTCGGGTGGAATACTGCCTGCCCCGCCTCTCTCGTCTCTCCTTGGGTGGAATACTGCCTCCCGCCTCTCCCATGTCAGGTGGGCCTCCTGCCTCCCGCCTCTCCTCTCTCCTATGTCGGGTGGAATACTGCCTCCCGCCTCTCTCCTCTCTCCTATGTTGGGTGGAATACTGCCTCCTGCCTCCCGCCTCCTCTCTCCTCTCTCCTATGTCGGGTGGAATACGGCCTCCTGCCTCCCGCCTCCCGTCTCTCCTATGTTGGGTGGAATACTGCCTCCCGCCTCTCTCCTCTCCTATGTTGGGTGGAATACTGCCTCCCGCCTCTCTCCCATGTCCGGCCTCCTGCCTCCCGCCTCCCGCCCTCTCCTATGTCGGGTGGAATACTGCCTCCCGCCTCTCTCTCTCTCCTATGTCGGGTGGAATACTGCCTGCCTCCCGCCTCTCTCTCTCTCCTCTCTCCTATGTTGGTGGAATACTGCCTCCCGCCTCTCTCGTCTCTCCTATGTCGGGTGGAATACTGCCTCCCGCCTCTCTCTCTCTCCTATGTCGGGTGGAATACTGCCTCCCGCCTCTCTCCTCTCTCCTATGTCGGGTGGAATACTGCCTCCCTATGTCCTGCCTCTCTCCTCTCTCCTATGTCGGGTGGAATACTGCCTCCCGCCTCTCTCCTCTCTCCTATGTCGGGTGGAATACTGGGTGGAACTGCCTCCCGCCTCTCTCCCTCTCTCCTATGTCGGGTGGAATACTGCCTCCCGCCTCTCTCCTCTCCTATGTTGGGTGGAATACTGCCTCTCCTATGTTGGGTGGAATACTGCCTCCCGTCGGGTGGAATACCTCCTCTCCTATGTTGGGTGGAATACTGCCTCCCGCCTCACTCCTATGTCGGGTGGAATACTGCCTCCCGCCTCACTCCTATGTTGGGTGGAATACTGCCTCCCGCCTCACTCCTATGTCGGGTGGAATACTGCCTCCCGCCTCTCTCGTCTCTCCTATGTCGGGTGGAATACTGCCTCCCGCCTCACTCCTATGTTGGGTGGAATACTGCCTCCCGCCTCACTCCTATGTCGGGTGGAATACTGCCTCCCGCCTCACTCCTATGTTGGGTGGAATACTGCCTCCCGCCTCACTCCTATGTCGGGTGGAATACTGCCTCCCGCCTCTCTCGTCTCTCCTATGTTGGGTGGAATACTGCCTCCCGCCTCTCTCCTCTCTCCTATGTCGGGTGGAATACTGCCTCCCGCCTCTCTCCTATGTCGGGTGGAATACTGCCTCCCGCCTCTCTCCTATGTTGGGTGGAATACTGCCTCCCGCCTCTCTCCTATGTCGGGTGGAATACTGCCTCCCGCCTCACTCCTATGTTGGGTGGAATACTGCCTCCCGCCTCTCTCCTATGTCGGGTGAAATACTGCCTCCCGCCTCTCTCGTCTCTCCTATGTTGGGTGGAATACTGCCTCCCGCCTCTCTCCTCTCTCCTATGTTGGGTGGAATACTGCCTCCCGCCTCTCTCCTCTCTCCTATGTTGGGTGGAATACTGCCTCCCGCCCTCTCTCCTCTCTCCTATGTCGGGTGGAATACTGCCTCCCGCCTCTCTCTCTCTCCTATGTCGGGTGGAATACTGCCTCCCGCCTCTCTCTCTCTCCTATGTCGGGTGGAATACTGCCTCCCGCCTCCTCGCCTCTCTCCTATGTTGGGTGGAATACTGCCTCCCGCCTCTCTCCTCTCTCCTATGTCGGGTGGAATACTGCCTCCCGCCTCACTCTCCTATGTCGGGTGGAATACTGCCTCCCGCCTCTCTCCTATGTTGGGTGGAATACTGCCTCCCGCCTCTCTCCTATGTCGGGTGGAATACTGCCTCCCGCCTCTCTCCTATGTTGGGTGGAATACTGCCTCCCGCCTCTCTCCTATGTCGGGTGGAATACTGCCTCCCGCCTCACTCCTATGTTGGGTGGAATACTGCCTCCCGCCTCTCTCCTATGTCGGGTGAAATACTGCCTCCCGCCTCTTTCGTCTCTCCTATGTTGGGTGGAATACTGCCTCCCGCCCCTCTCCTCTCTCCTATGTCGGGTGGAATACTGCCTCCCGCCTCTCTCGTCTCTCCTATGTTGGGTGGAATACTGCCTCCCGCCTCTCTCCTCTCTCCTATGTCGGGTGGAATACTGCCTCCCGCCTCTCTCCTCTCTCCTATGTCGGGTGGAATACTGCCTCCCGCCCCTCTCCTCTCTCCTATGTCGGGTGGAATACTGCCTCCCGCCTCTCTCCTCTCTCCTATGTCGGGTGGAATACTGCCTCCCGCCTCTCTCCTCTCTCCTATGTCGGGTGGAATACTGCCTCCCGCCTCTCTCCTCTCTCCTATGTCGGGTGGAATACTGCCTCCCGCCTCTCTCCTCTCTCCTATGTCGGGTGGAATACTGCCTCCCGCCTCTCTCCTCTCTCCTATGTTGGGTGGAATACTGCCTCCCGCCTCTCTCCTCTCTCCTATGTCGGGTGGAATACTGCCTCCCGCCTCTCTCCTCTCTCCTATGTTGGGTGGAATACTGCCTCCCGCCTCTCTCCTCTCTCCTATGTTGGGTGGAATACTGCCTCCCTCCTCTCTCCTCTCTCCTATGTCGGGTGGAATACTGCCTCCCGCCTCTCTCCTCTCTCCTATGTCGGGTGGAATACTGCCTCCCCCCTCTCGTCTCTCCTATGTCGGGTGGAATACTGCCTCCCGCCTCTCCTATGTCGGGTGGAATACTGCCTCCCGCCTCTCATCTCTCTCCTATGTCGGGTGGAATACTGCCTCCCGCCTCTCTCCTCTCTCCTATGTCGGGTGGAATACTGCCTCCCGCCTCTCTCCTCTCTCCTATGTTGGGTGGAATACTGCCTCCCGCCTCTCTCCTCTCTCCTATGTCGGGTGGAATACTGCCTCCCGCCTCTCTCCTCTCTCCTATGTTGGGTGGAATACTGCCTCCCGCCTCTCTCCTCTCTCCTATGTTGGGTGGAATACTGCCTCCCGCCCCTCTCCTCTCTCCTATGTTGGGTGGAATACTGCCTCCCGCCTCTCTCGTCTCTCCTATGTTGGGTGGAATACTGCCTCCTGCCTCTCTCCTCTCTCCTATGTCGGGTGGAATACTGCCCCTCTCGTCTCTCCTATGTCGGGTGGAATACTGCCTCCCGCCTCTCTCCTATGTCGGGTGGAATACTGCCTCCCCCCTCTCTCCTATGTCGGGTGGAATACTGCCCCTCTCGTCTCTCCTATGTCGGGTGGAATACTGCCTCCCGCCTCTCTCCTCTCTCCTATGTCGGGTGGAATACTGCCTCCCGCCTCTCTCCTCTCTCCTATGTCGGGTGGAATACTGCCTCCCACCTCCCTCGTCTCTCCTATGTCGGGTGGCTGCTGACTGCTGTTCCCCAAACTGCTTCTGACACATGGAGGAAGGGGTTAGTAAGCTGTTATGACTGCCATTGACAAGGGTCACCATGGAAACACAATAGCGGTCTATGGGAAATGCAAATTAGGGGGGTAGCGGGGTTGGGAATGGGACGCGGCTCAGCTCTGCTTGACAAGGGAGGGAAGTCACTGCTGGAAAATGTCTATAAGATGTGGCTGGTGTGCCGTAGGAGCCTTTCACAACTCACATATTTATCTGCACGGCTTTAATCCAGTCTGATTGTAATAATGGATGGTTAGATTCACCCCAGTAAAAAAAACAGTGGGGTACAATTTAAAAGTTGGTACGGGACTCTGGAAAATGTCTGCATGCGCGCCATCTCATGTAGTACTGTCACTAGACAATGAGCAGAAAGGAAAAGGGATGAGCAGAAAGGAAAAGGGATGAGCAGAAAGGGAAAGGGATGAGCAGAAAGGGAAAGGGATGAGCAGAAAGGGAAAGGGATGAGCAGAAAGGGAAAGGGATGAGCAGAAAGGAAAAGGGATGAGCAGAAAGGAAAAGGGATGAGCAGAAAGGGAAAGGGATGAGCAGAAAGGAAAAGGGATGAGCAGAAAGGGAAAGGGATGAGCAGAAAGGGAAAGGGATGAGCAGAAAGGGAAAGGGATGAGCAGAAAGGGGGATGAGCAGAAAGGGAAAGGGATGAGCAGAAAGGAAAAGGGATGAGCAGAAAGGGAAAGGGATGAGCAGACGTCAGAAAGGGATGAGCAAAAAGGGAAAGGGATGAGCAGATGTCGGAAAGGGATGAGCAGAAAGGGAAAGGGATGAGCAGTAAGGGACAGGGAGGGGCAGAAAGGGAAAGGGATGAGCAGAAAGGAAAAGGGATGAGCAAAAGGGAAAGGGATGAGCAAATGTGGAAAGGGATGAGCAGAAAGGGAAAGGGATGAGCAGTAAGGGACAGGGAGGGGCAGAAAGGGAAAGGGATGAGCAGAAAGGAAAAGGGATGAGCAAAATTGGAAAAGGTTGAGCAGAAAGGGAAAGGGGATGAGCAGACATCGGAAAGGGATGAGCAGAAAGGGAAAGGGATGAGCAGACGTCGGAAAGGGAAAGGGATGAGCAGAAAGGGAAAGGGATGAGCAGACATCGGAAAGGGATGATCAGAAAGGGAAAGGGATGAGCAGACGTCGGAAAGGGATGATCAGAAATGGAAAGGGATGAGCAGACATCGGAAAGGGATGATCAGAAAGGGAAAGGGATAAGCAGACATTGGAAAGGGATGAGCAGACATCGGAAAGGGATGAGCAGACGTCGGAAAGGGATGAGCAGACATCGGAAAGGGATGAGCAGACGTCGGAAAGGGATGAGCAGACATCGGAAAGGGATGAGCAGACGTCGGAAAGGGATGAGCAGACGTCGGAAAGGGATGAGCAGACGTCGGAAAGGGATGAGCAGACGTCGGAAAGGGATGAGCAGACGTCGGAATGGGAAAGTACATTGATAGAATAGGGATGGTTTATTTTTACATGCAGCTGGTTTGGTAATACATTCAATGATCTCTTCTGAATGAGCTCTAATTGGGTTGTCGTGTGTTATGGGTGTTATGGTTTTCTCTCCAGCTCTGCTATAGCCTATACATTATGACAGATTAAATATATTGTATTGATTGTAATGGGTGGACTGGACTGGGGTTCTCTCCCTACAGCTCTGCTGTATCCTATATGATGGAATACAGTGTTGTCACACATGATGATCATTCTCTGACCTGTTTGCGTCTCAGCCACTCCGTCGCTGTCCTGGCCTAGCCATTGCAGTCTTGTTTGCTTACTGTTTGTATGGTCTACTTTTCATACACCATCTCATTGGTGTGTGTGTGTGTGTGTGTGTGTGTGTGTGTGTGTGTGTGTGTGTGTGTGTGTGTGTGTGTGTGTGTGTGTGTGTGTGTGTGTGTGTGTGTGTGTGTGTGTGTGTGTGTGTGTGTGTGTGTGTGTGAGTCAATCTGTTTTAGTGTCTTTCCTTCTCCTCCACTACCCTTCTACCCCTCACGGCCCACAGGACAGCGCTACTCGTCTGAGCGCCAGTTCCCAGTCTGGAATTCCACAGCGACAGCCAGAGCTTGATAGCTCCTAAAAATATCCTTGGATCAGTGAAGCATTCCGGGGTCCAGAGTGTAGTTTTTCCACTAACTCAGGTGAACAGGGCAGGAGAGTGGTGCTATAGCACCCCCTTCTGATCAGATAGCGTCTAGTAACTTCATGGTTGTCAAATGTTGACGTTCACATCTCATATGCTTCACTCTAGATATACATATACAGTGTTGTCTCAGCATTTCTGGTTCCAGGTCAACTTGTTTAGGTGTTTTGCAGTTTCTGCCTGTATGTGCACTGGTGTGGGGCGGAGGGTTGTGGGGTTAATGGCTGCAGTTTTTGTCCTTAGCCCAGTGTGGGTTAACTTTGGGGGATGTAATAAGACTGCCATCATGGTCAAGGCAGAGGACATGTATGTGTAGCCCATGTATCTGTTGCTGTCTGGCCAAAAATAATATGTCATACTGTTTCTGGCCAGACAGCATCAGATACATGGGCTACACATAGTAAGACAGAGTCACTGTTTTTCGCTCGGATGCTTTCTCTGGTGAGATAGTTTCAGCCACTTGCGAATTGAAAGAAAGTTGGCGGGTGCACGGTGTACTGCTCGGATGCTGGGATTATTTTGGATGAACGTGCCAAGGTAACCTACTTTTTGAAGTGATTTGTTTGACAATTAGATGAAAACATCGTGACTGGTTGTGTTCATGGCACATTAAAAGATAATTAAAAAATCAGCGGGAATAAAGGGGGGCTCAGACTGGCCTCTGCCTGGGTCCTCCAAATCACTATGTCCACTTCTAGGTGGATGGTCTCCAAATCACTATGTCCACTTCTAGGTGGATGGTCTCCAAATCACTAAGTCCACTTCGAGGTGGATGGCCTCCAAATCACTAAGTCCACTTCTAGGTGGATGGCCTCCAAATCACTAAGTCCACTTCTAGGTGGATGGTCTCCAAATCACTAAGTCCACTTCTAGGTGGATGGCCTCCAAATCACTAAGTCCACTTCTAGGTGGATGGCCTCCAAATCACTAAGTCCACTTCTAGGTGGATGGTCTCCAAATCACTAAGTCCACTTCGAGGTGGATGGCCTCCAAATCACTAAGTCCACTTCTAGGTGGATGGCCTCCAAATCACTAAGTCCACTTCGAGGTGGATGGCCTCCAAATCACTAAGTCCACTTCTAGGTGGATGGCCTCCAAATCACTAAGTCCACTTCTAGGTGGATGGTCTCCAAATCACTAAGTCCACTTCGAGGTGGATGGTCTCCAAATCACTAAGTCCACTTCTAGGTGGATGGCCTCCAAATCACTAAGTCCACTTCTAGGTGGATGGTCTCCAAATCACTAAGTCCACTTCTAGGTGGATGGCCTCCAAATCACTAAGTCCACTTCGAGGTGGATGGCCTCCAAATCACTAAGTCCACTTCTAGGTGGATGGTCTCCAAATCACTAAGTCCACTTCTAGGTGGATGGTCTCCAAATCACTAAGTCCACTTCTAGGTGGATGGCCTCCAAATCACTAAGTCCACTTCTAGGTGGATGGTCTCCAAATCACTAAGTCCACTTCTAGGTGGATGGTCTCCAAATCACTAAGTCCACTTCTAGGTGGATGGTCTCCAAATCACTAAGTCCACTTCTAGGTGGATGGCCTCCAAATCACTAAGTCCACTTCTAGGTGGATGGTCTCCAAATCACTAAGTCCACTTCTAGGTGGATGGTCTCCAAATCACTAAGTCCACTTCTAGGTGGATGGTCTCCAAATCACTAAGTCCACTTCTAGGTGGATGGTCTCCAAATCACTAAGTCCACTTCTAGGTGGATGGTCTCCAAATCACTAAGTCCACTTCTAGGTGGATGGCCTCCAAATCACTATGTCCACTTCTAGGTGGATGGTCTCCAAATCACTAAGTCCACTTCTAGGTGGATGGTCTCCAAATCACTAAGTCCACTTCTAGGTGGATGGCCTCCAAATCACTATGTCCACTTCTAGGTGGATGGTCTCCAAATCACTAAGTCCACTTCTAGGTGGATGGCCTCCAAATCACTAAGTCCACTTCGAGGTGGATGGCCTCCAAATCACTAAGGCCACTTCTAGGTGGATGGTCTCCAAATCACTAAGTCCACTTCTAGGTGGATGGTCTCCAAATCACTAAGGCCACTTCTAGGTGGATGGTCTCCAAATCACTAAGTCCACTTCTAGGTGGATGGTCTCCAAATCACTAAATCAACTTCTAGGTGGATGGCCTCCAAATCACTAAGTCCACTTCCAAGTGGATGGTCTCCAAATCACTAAGTCCACTTCTAGGTGGATGGCCTCCAAATCACTAAGTCCACTTCCAGGTGGATGGTCTCCAAATCACTAAGTCCACTTCTAGGTGGATGGCCTCCAAATCACTAAGTCCACTTCTAGGTGGATGGTCTCCAAATCACTAAGTCCACTTCTAGGTGGATGGTCTCCAAATCACTAAGTCCACTTCTAGGTGGATGGCCTCCAAATCACTAAGTCCACTTCCAGGTGGATGGTCTCCAAATCACAAAGCCACTTCTAGGTGGATGGTCTCCAAATCACTAAGTCCACTTCTAGGTGGATGGCCTCCAAATCACTAAGTCCACTTCTAGGTGGATGGTCTCCAAATCACTAAGTCCACTTCTAGGTGGATGGCCTCCAAATCACTAAGTCCACTTCTAGGTGGATGGTCTCCAAATCACTAAGTCCACTTCTAGGTGGATGGCCTCCAAATCACTAAGTCCACTTCTAGGTGGATGGCCTCCAAATCACTAAGTCCACTTCTAGGTGGATGGTCTCCAAATCACTAAGTCCACTTCTAGGTGGATGGTCTCCAAATCACAAAGCCACTTCTAGGTGGATGGCCTCCAAATCACTAAGTCCACTTCTAGGTGGATGGTCTCCAAATCACTAAGTCCACTTCTAGGTGGATGGCCTCCAAATCACTAAGTCCACTTCTAGGTGGATGGTCTCCAAATCACTATGTCCACTTCTAGGTGGATGGCCTCCAAATTACTAAGTCCACTTATAGGTGGATGGCCTCCAAATCACTAAGTCCACTTCTAGGTGGATGGTCTCCAAATCACTAAGTCCACTTCTAGGTGGATGGTCTCCAAATCACTAAGTCCACTTCTAGGTGGATGGTCTCCAAATCACTAAGTCCACTTCTAGGTGGATGGCCTCCAAATCACTATGTCCACTTCTAGGTGGATGGCCTCCAAATCACTATGTCCACTTCTAGGTGGATGGTCTCCAAATCACTAAGTCCACTTCTAGGTGGATGGTCTCCAAATCACTAAGTCCACTTCTAGGTGGATGGCCTCCAAATCCTAAGTCCACTTCTAGGTGGACAAATCACTAAGTCCACTGGATGGTCTCCAAATCACTAAGGTGGGATGGTCTCCAAATCACTAAGTCCACTTCCACTCCAAATCTAGGTGGATGGCCTCCAAATCACTAAGTCCATTTACATTTACATTTAAGTCAGGTGGCTCTTATCCAGGCCTTCCAAATCACCTGGAAAGGCATCATCTTCTAGGTGGATGGTCTCCAAATCACTAAGTCCAGGTTCTCCGGAAGGTGGTGGATGGTCTCCAAGTTTGTTCACTAGAGGCCAGTTTTGACTGGGTGAACGGGATGGTCTCAAATCACTAAGTCCACTTCTAGGTGGATGGTCTCCAGAATCACTAAATCAATGGTCTTCTAGCGGTGGATGGCCAGTCCAAATCACTAAGTCCACTTCGTTCATGAGTTGTGGATGGTCTCCAAATCACTAAGTCCACTTCCTAGGTGGATGGCCTGCCAAATCACTAAGTCCACTTCCAGGTGGATGGTCTCCAAATCAGCGCTCTAAGACCACTTCAACCGTAGGTGGATGGCCTCCAAATCACTAAGACTTCAGGTGGATGGTCTCCAAATCACTAAGTCCACTTCTAGGTGGATGGTCTCCAAATCACTAAGTCCATCTGAGGTTGGATGGCCTCCAAATCACTAAGTCCACTTCCAGGTGGATGGTCTCCAAATCACAAAGCCACTTCTAGGTGGATGGTCTCCAAATCACCAGTGGTAAGTCCACTTCTAGGTGGATGGCCTCCAAATCACTAAGTCCACTTCTAGGTGGATGGTTAGCTTTAGCAAATCACTAAGTCCACTGATTTTCTAGGTGGATGGCCTCCAAATCACTAAGTCCACTTCTAGGTGGATGGCCTCCAAATCACTAAGTCCACTTCTAGGTGGATGGCCTCCAAATCACTAAGTCCACTTCGAGGTGGATGGCCTCCAAATCACTAAGTCCACTTCAGGTGGATGGTCTCCAAATCACTAAGTCCACTTCTAGGTGGATGGTCTCCAAATCACTAAGTCCACTTCTAGGTGGATGGCCTCCAAATCACTAAGTCCACTTCGAGGTGGATGGTCTCCAAATCACTAAGTCCACTTCTAGGTGGATGGCCTCCAAATCACTATGTCCACTTCGAGGTGGATGGCCTCCAAATCACTAAGTCCACTTCTAGGTGGATGGCCTCCAAATCACTAAGTCCACTTCTAGGTGGATGGTCTCCAAATCACTAAGTCCACTTCTAGGTGGATGGCCTCCAAATCACTCAGTCCACTTCTAGGTGGATGGGGGGGAGGGGAGGCTACTGTACAAAAGTAGTGACATACAGTATGTGTTCGCAATCAGCTACAGTAGCAGAACAGCACTGCCTGAGGCCTGTCTGAGCCATTCTCTCCAGCCTGTGTCAGATTCCTGGAATAACTTCCCAGTGTTAAAAAAAGAAACTCAGACACAACCCTCTAACACTCCCCCTCCTCTAACACCCCCAGCCCCCCGTCCTCTAACACCCCCCCCCCCTCCTCTAACACCCCCAGCCCCCACCCCTCCATGTCGAAAACGGGGCAGCTCTCCTCTCTGAGTTTGACTGTCACTTCACAGTTGACTGTTAGAGTTGTTGACAGTTAGACAGTAAGGACTGTTTTACCGCTAGATTTGCATTCTTATTTGTTTATGTTATTATGTTTTTATTCAGTGTTGCTTTAGTTAGGATGCGGGACTGAATGGGGGGCTCTGTTGCCCCCTGTGAAAAACCCGTCATCATGTCTAACAGTTTCCGGGGTTACCGTACTATTTCTCAGCACCTAAATGACCTGAAGAAGGAGAACTTCAGCCTGAAGCTGAGGATCTACTTCCTGGAGGAGAGGATCCAGCAGAAGTATGAGGACAGCAGCCATGATGTCCACAAGAGGGTGAGTCTCACTGGGGCACTGATGGTTGGAGGACAGGGAGTAGGGGCAGCCATGATGTCCCACAAGAGGGTGACTCTCACTGGGGCACTGAGGGGTGGAGGACAGGGAGTAGGAGCAGCCATGATGTCCCACAAGAGGGTGACTCTCACTGGGGCACTGAGGGGTGGAGGACAGGGAGTAGGAGCAGCCATGATGTCCCACAAGAGGGTGACTCTCACTGGGGCACTGAGGGGTGGAGGACAGGGAGTAGGAGCAGCCATGATGTCCCACAAGAGGGTGACTCTCACTGGGGCACTGAGGGGTGGAGGACAGGGAGTAGGGGCAGCCATGATGTCCCACAAGAGGGTGACTCTCACTGGGGCACTGAGGGGTGGAGGACAGGGGGTAGGAGCAGCCATGATGTCCCATAAGAGGGTGACTCTCACTGGGGCACTGATGGTTGGAGGACAGGGGGTAGGAGCAGCCATGATGTCCCACAAGAGGGTGAGTCTCACTGGGGCACTGATGGGTGGATGACAGGGGGTAGGAGCAGCCATGATGTCCCACAAGAGGGTGAGTCTCACTGGGGCACTGAGGGGTGGATGACAGGGGGTAGGGGCAGCCATGATGTCCCACAAGAGGGTGACTCTCACTGGGGCACTGAGGGGTAGATGACAGGGGGTAGGAGCAGCCACGATGTCCCACAAGAGGGTGACTCTCACTGGGGCACTGAGGGGTGGATGACAGGGGGTAGGAGCAGCCACGATGTCCCACAAGAGGGTGACTCTCACTGGGGCACTGATGGTTGGAGGACAGGGGGTAGGGGCAGCCATGATGTCCCACAAGAGGGTGACTCTCATGAGGGACAGAGGAGGGGGGTGCAGGGGATGGGAGCTTCATAGGGGGGAATAGCCATTTGTTGCTATTTTACAATTGAATATGCGGTGTTTCTATGTGTGTGTGTGTGTGACAGAGAGAGAAAGTGAGAGAGTTTTGTGTGAAGGTCTATGCTGTGTGGTCTGGGTTCATCATACATCAACATGTTTATTTAGCTCCAGATGATGAATGACTTATGCAAAGTCATGCAATTGAATGAATGAATGGATACAGTAATCATAGCCCAGTGTATCTCCTATGATTGTTTACAGTACATACTGTAGTTTCCAGCTCTCTTCCTGTTGACTGTTCATGCTGCAGCTCCCAGACAGTGATGATCACAATACCTTTTTCAATAGGTCACAGACCTGTTTCTGAGTGTTAACTGCAGCCGCCAATTACACTGCCCTGTCTTTAGAGACTGATCTGAGCTCAGAGATACTAGAGTAAACCCAGAGCAAGACCTAATATAAAAAGCTAATATAAAAATAATTAGTAAACCCCTTTCCTGTAGTCAAATGGCCAAATTGCCCTCTTGTGGCCTCTTGGGTAGTCATAATTAATAAACATAATTTTAAAAAACTTGCCAAAAATGTGGTGTTTCTATGTCAAACAGTTGTGTTATATTTCAGTATTCTGTGATGTTTATAAAGTGTAATATTGTGATGCAAACATAAAATGTAATATATTTTAACATTTCAAATATCAGACTTATTCTTTTTTCTAAAGCCCATAACTATGTGTGTGAGGTGTATACTTTTGTTTGAATGTAGATTTTGTTTAAGACTACCCAGAAACACTCTGTGGGACCCTGGTTTAGCCCACTGCAGTAAAAAGGTTAATAATAACTGGAATATGATTAATAGTGTGAACAATGGAATGTCGTACATTAGATCACATGATCCCAAAGTTATACTGTATATTTATTTTGAAAAACAAACCTGCCTACTGGACAGGCAATGTGACTGATGTGGTTAAGACTGGTTGAGACCGGTCGTTGTTGCAAAGGTGATACCCCAGCAGCTGCTGTCTGGCCTGGGGGCAAATCCCTGGAGACCACCCAGTAGTTTTACGAGAAAATCCCAGTCCAGGGATATGTCCACCCCTCTGACCAATCAGAGACCTGACTGCAGGCCAGTCAAATGAACAGTCAAATCAGAGTTTCAAACAGTCAAATCAGGGATATATCCACCCCTCTGACCTTACTTTCAAATCAGGGATATCCACCCCTCTGACCTTACTGCAGGCTACAGTCAAATCAGGGATATGTCCACCCCTCTGACCTTACTGCAGGCTACAGTCAAATCAGGGATATATCCACCCCTCTGACCTTACTGCAGGCTACAGTCAAATCAGGGATATATCCACCCCTCTGACCTTACTGCAGGCTACAGTCAAATCAGGGATATGTCCACCCCTCTGACCTTACTGCAGGCTACAGTCAAATCAGGGATATGTCCACCCCTCTGACCTTACTGCAGGCTACAGTCAAATCAGGGATATATCCACCCCTCTGACCTTACTGCAGGCTACAGTCAAATCAGGGATATATCCACCCCTCTGACCTTACTGCAGGCTACAGTCAAATCAGGGATATGTCAACTGCAGGCTACAGTCAAATCAGGGATATATCCACCCCTCTGGATATCAAATCAGGGATATAGTCAAATCCCCTCTGACCTTTACTACAGTCAAATCAGGGGCTACAGGCTACAGTCAAATCAGGGATATGATATGCGGACATTTACTCTATGTACAGTTTATGCCTGTATCATATCTGCTGCAGTGAGACTAGCAGATCTGCTTTCTGTGTCAACCTCTGTGACCTTCTCTGACTGCAGCCTTAGACAACTAGCTTGGTCCCAGATCTGTTTGTGTTGTCTTGCCAACTCCACTGCTGTCATTATCAAATCAATGCAAAGGAGTTGGCAAGACAACACAAACAGACCTGGGATCAGGTTACTAGACACCTACAGCTGCCGTAATAAAACACTGGGTCGGTGATAATGTACTGTGTTGGCTGACTAGATGTTTACATCATTAATATTCAACTTTGATATTACCTTTGAAGTATAAAGATCATCTCTCCAGCAGCTCCCTCAGTGAACTCATCTAAAGGTTAAGTGCCATCATGTTGTTAACCAAAGTATAGAAAGAATTATGATTGTGAGTATCATCAAAACATGATCAAATTATAACATCAATGATCTCCTTGTAATTCAGGGACTTATTTCTATGATGTGCAGAGCAACGATTAATGACCGACAGAGCGACAGGAACAACAATGTTTTGTGTCCAGACAAGCCATGACCAATACCAACAGAATCAAATCAGATTAAAACATCTGATTGTAACTTTTGTTTTGCTCCTTCTAAATGCCATGGCTGAAAAGTATGTGCAGTTAACTTCGTTCACCTCCTGATTTATAATGTTGACAGATCAGAGACATGCTGTAGTCCAGTAATGTTGACAGATCAGAGACATGCTGTAGTCCAGTAATGTTGACAGATCAGAGACATGCTGTAGTCCAGTAATGTTGACAGATCAGAGACATGCTGTAGTCCAGTAATGTTGACAGATCAGAGACAGTAGTCCAGTAATGTTGACAGATCAGAGACATGCTGTAGTCCAGTAATGTTGACAGATCAGAGACATGCTGTAGTCCAGTAATGTTGACAGAACAGAGACAGTAGTCCAGTAATGTTGACAGATCAGAGACAGTAGTCCAGTAATGTTGACAGATCAGAGACAGTAGTCCAGTAATGCTGACAGAACAGAGACAGTAGTCCAGTAATGTTGACAGATCAGAGACAGTAGTCCAGTAATGTTGACAGATCAGAGACAGTAGTCCAGTAATGTTGACAGATCAGAGACATGCTGTAGTCCAGTAATGTTGACAGAACAGAGACAGTAGTCCAGTAATGTTGACAGATCAGAGACATGCTGTAGTCCAGTAATGTTGACAGATCAGAGACAGTAGTCCAGTAATGTTGACAGAACAGAGACGGTAGTCCAGTAATGGTGACAGATCAGAGACAGTAGTCCAGTAATGTTGACAGATCAGAGACAGTAGTCCAGTAATGTTGACAGAACAGAGACAGTAGTCCAGTAATGTTGACAGATCAGAGACATGCTGTAGTCCAGTAATGTTGACAGATCAGAGACAGTAGTCCAGTAATGTTGACAGATCAGAGACAGTAATGACAGAACAGAGACAGTAGTCCAGTAATATTTGACAGTCAGAGACAGAGTCAGTAGTAGTAATGTTGACAGATCAGAGACAGTAGTCCAGTAATGTTGACAGAACAGAGACAGTAGTCCTGACAGTAGTCCAGTAATGTTGACAGATCAGTCCAGTAATGTTGACAGATGCTGTAGTCCAGTAATGTTGACAGATCAGAGACTGTAGTCCAGTAATGTTGACAGATCAGAGACAGTAGTCCAGTAATGTTGACAGATCAGAGACAGTAGTCCAGTAATGCTGACAGAACAGAGACAGTAGTCCAGTAATGTTGACAGATCAGAGACAGTAGTCCAGTAATGTTGACAGATCAGAGACAGTAGTCCAGTAATGTTGACAGAGTCCAGTAATGTTGACATGCTGTAGTCCAGTAATGTTGACAGAACAGAGACAGTAGTCCAGTAATGTTGACAGATCAGAGACAGATCAGAGACAGTAGTCCAGTAATGTTGACAGATCAGAGACAGTAGTCCAGTAATGTTGACAGTCAGAGACCAGTAATGTTGACAGAACAGAGACGGTAGTCCAGTAATGTTGACAGATCAGAGACAGTAGTCCAGTAATGTTGACAGATCAGAGACAGTAGTCCAGTAATGTTGACAGATCAGAGACAGTAGTCCAGTAATGTTGACAGAACAGAGACAGTAGTCCAGTAATGTTGACAGATCAGAGACATGCTGTGGTCCAGTAATGTTGACAGAACAGAGACAGTAGTCCAGTAATGTTGACAGATCAGAGACATGCTGTAGTCCAGTAATGTTGACAGATCAGAGACAGTAGTCCAGTAATGTTAATGTTGACAGACAGAGACATCAGTAATGTTGACAGATGACAGTAGTCCAGTAATGTTGACAGACAGATCAGAGTAGTCCAGTAATGTTGACAGATCAGAGACATGCTGTAGTCCAGTAATGTTGACAGATCAGAGACATGCTGTAGTCCAGTAATGTTGACAGATCAGAGACTGTAGTCCAGTAATGTTGACAGATCAGAGACTGTATTCCAGTAATGTTGACAGATCAGAGACATGCTGTAGTCCAGTAATGTTGACAGATCAGAGACTGTAGTCCAGTAATGTTGACAGATCAGAGACGGTTGGTTAAGGGCTTGTATGTAAGTAAGCATTTCACGTTAAGGTCTATTCGGCGCATGTAACAAATACAATTTGATTTGAGTGTTTATTATGCTTGCCTGCGTGCGTGCAGTCCTTATGTGTGTTGTGTGTGTGTCAATGTCCATACATGCAGTGTATGTGTCGGTATGGTCATATGGTTTACAGAGTAACAGGTTTGCAATTCAACATGTCTTTGTTATGAGTTATACATCATACTCTGTATCTAACAAGTCACTTGAGTACCGTCTTCCCATAGCTATTAACAAACTGTTACTGTCCTTCTCCATTACCTGGGGTTATAACTGTCCCTGTTGCTGTGGGCTGGGGGCAATAGGGGGAAGAGAGGGGAGGGGGTTAGATGGGGTTCTGGGGGAGGGATGGGGAGGGAACTAGCAGGTGTTCATATCCCTCTATGCTATTTATAAACCTACTTCACTCTCATATCACTGAGATATGGGTTGTGTACTTTGGGAGATTCATTTTGTATAATGTATTATGAAGCTAATCTGAGTCAATTCATGCCTCTTAACAGATTTGAACAGCTACACTATTTTTTGGTTTCATTATATATTACATATGTACAGTTCATGGTTTCTGTGTGATATATTGTTGTTTTGTGATTTGATATGTTTCTCTCTGTGTGTTCCAGAACATTGAGTTGAAAGTGGAGGTGGAGAGCTTGAAGCAGGAACTCACAGAGAAACAGGAGATTCTGGACAAGGCCTTGTGAGTAAACTACGATGTCATTGCACAGACAAATACCAGTAGTGTACAGTAGTGTACAGCTGATCTTTATATTCACACAGAGGTAATAACCCCCCCCCCGTACTGTCCAGCCTGGTCCTCAGATAGATTCCTGCTGTTCACTCTTCAGACTACAGCTGCCCTCAGGCCATGAGAGTGCTGTTCTTATACTAACCCGTCTTAACCCTCCCTCTGTCATGTAGACTCACCTAACAACAGCTTTAAAGCCCTTAGGAATGCCTGGTGGGGAGGGCCAGGCTCTGACATGCTTTTGAAGAGTATGAAGTGCCCTCTGTGGATAGTTGGACTACAGATAAAGGGATGAGGGAGAGATGAAGTGAGAGGACGATAGTGAGAGAAGAGGGGTAGCCTGTCGGTAACATGAAGGAGAGGTAGAGACAGAGGGAGAGGGTGATAGGGAGAGGAGGGTAGTCTCTGGGTTGTTTTGCTGAGCCAAGGAGTATTTGAGCTCCAGCACCTGTCTGTAAATAGAGCAGCTGTCTGTCTCAGTGTTTCTCAGTGGTAGAGATATATCTACTTAGATACAACATACTATATACCACTGGTATTCTAACTTGTTCAGCAGGCACCCCATTTTTTCCATCCAAATCTCTGGGGACTCCATTTTTTCCTCTAGAATTTCTCGTGACCCCACACACCACAGCAAATCTAAAGCCACAACTGGAAAATGGGTCAATTCAGATTTTTTTTTTACATGAACAAATAACCTTCAATTCATTGAATTTTAATCTCTTATTAAAATGAAAAGAAACCAATATGTATATTTACTCAATAAAATTATATTTATTTATTTATCTTTCTCAAAAATATATATTGTCCCATACAATAATCTGTGACCCCACTAGGGGCAGCGACCCTGACTTTGAATACCACTGCTCTATACCCTCTCGTATATCTCCCTCTATAAGGTTGGTTCTAAAGTAGAACCTTCCCTCCTTCCTCATCTATCTACTCTATATATATTCTTACTTTACTAAAAATCCATTCAAATTCATTCATCTTAAGGGCTGCATTTTTTTCACTGTTTGTTTTGCTTATTGTTCTCTCTATTTACAGTAGTAAATGTTATCTTCTTATAGAAGTACTTCATACATAATTACATTAAGGAATTAGTCTGGGAACAAATCACTAGGTTAATGTTTTTATTGGTGGGAGGTGAAACACTGTGGTCTCTCATCGACACACCAAAACTCTGTTGAGCATATCAGATCATCCTTTAAATGGTGAAGAGCAGGAAGCTACTGAAGGTGCTCTTATTGTCTGAACCACCATAGATCCGGTAGTTTTCAGGGAGACGCACGTAAACCACATCTCCCACCTCTAACTCCAGGACAGCTGCATTCGATACATTCGTAAACATGCCATCATTGTCCCCTTCACATGTGGAAGCCATTCTCTGATCATTCTTATACAAAAATACACCCGTTTGTGGATATATATTTGTCAAGATACATGGAGCGCTGTATCTGAATTAGAGACTCCCCTTACTGGTGGTGTGAACAGACATGCATCAGGAAATGAATATGTATATATTCACAAGTACATTTTTCTTCAGCTGTCAATCATATAGCTGAAATGGATGCACAGGATGTAGTAACTTTAAATTGGTTGTAAGCCTTGCCGATGTTTGTGACGACCTCGCTGTTGGTTAGAGTAGTTTCATTGCTGAATTGTCCAAGTTGAATATTGTCAGTCAGAGCAGTGAAGAACGCCACCTTCGCTTTGTCTGTGAA